>NC_092266.1:3070254-3153984 GCF_036320965.1 Panulirus ornatus
GCTAGACAGACGTCACCTAACACAGGTTCATCATGTCATTATCAACAATGACAATCTCTCGCTCATAACAAGACTCCATCACATAAGGAACTCTTAAGACATTTTCGTTCTTCGCCATTTTCTCACATTACAAGTTTCGATTTAGTGGGTTCTTTCCAGGATAAGCCAATCACAATCTTTCCAGGATAAGCCAATCACAATCTTTCTAGACAGCGGCGCGGAAGCAGATGTCATTCATTATGATTTTATTCAACCATTAATGGGACGCACTCAACTTGTTCAATGCTCGGACTTTTACCCATCCCTTCAAAGTATCTGAAATGAAAATCTCGACGTAAGGGGCACTATTAAAATGAACATTCGCTAAGGCGACTCGGTCATTACCATAATCCCTTACATTGTTCGTGGTGTAACTTTTCCTGCTAACTTGTTACTAGGACGCCACTCTATGGCACAACATAAGATCTGTCCTATTTATCATGTGGCTTGTGTTAATAATACGTTCTTGCCATTGTCAGAGAAGAGTTCTCACTCAGTCAGAGTCATTAATACATCTGCTCCCACGTCCTGCTTCACGGTACACAATACGCATCCTTTCTACTTGTCCACGTGATCATTGCCCTGGTAAACTGAAAACAAACATGACTCTGCATAGTAACACATCAACGAAGGTTCCTCTCTCACTTTCTCGAACATGGATGCATCATCATGGACTCAGACATAGTCAGGGTGATCTGGCACTAAGAGTAGTTGCTGAACCTTCATCACTAACTGTCAAAGGACTATCGATGGACGCCTCTATTCATGACACCGCAGATGGAGAGGTCACCATATACATTGCCAATACGGGACCCACAACTGTCCGTCTCCGTAGAGGGGCTAAGCTGGTGGAATTCTCCGTTTTGAAGTCCGGAATTCAAGACGAGGAGTTGCATGAGTTTAACATCCGTCTAGTCTCACATTCCATTAACCCACCACCACCTACTCCTCCTACCCCTGACTCAGCAGTGCACGGCTTGAGTCAGCTCCCCACCATCACCCCTGACATGATATCCAAGGTAGGATTAACCAAACATGTTGACCAGTTAACAGACTTACTTAACCAGTATAGGTCTACTATTGCCTTATCAGGAGAACCACTTGGTAGAACTCATTTGGATGTTCACACTATTAACTTAGAGAAAAACACACGTCCCATTTGCGTCCCAGCCTTTTGATTGCCACACGCGCACAGAGACATAGCAAACAAACTTGTTCAGGACATGTTGAAAGATAAGGTTATAGAGGAATCACGATCACCATGGAATTTACCACTTCTGATCGTTCCGAAAAAGGACGGAACTTTTAGACCAGTCATAGATTTTAGAAAACTCAACACCAAGGTCACTTTGAAAGATGGTTTCCCATTACCAGTGGTATCAGAGCTTCTTCATAGCCTCGGTAACAATAAGGTATTTTCAACTTTGGATTTATTGAGCGGATTTTGGCAGATTCCCTTGTCAGAGGAAAGCCGCCCCCTGACTGTGTTCAGTACGCCAGATGGTCATTGGCAGTTCATATGCATCATGGCCTTCGGTCTTCATTCCTCACCGGTGATCACCTTCTCAAGGTTAATGACTAACATTTGTCGTCACATGTTGGGCCAAGATGTATTGGTCTATCTTGATGATATAATTGTCATGTCTCCAGATATTGCTTCTCATTTCAAAAGTCTTGAGAGAGTATTTCTACGACTTAAAGATGCAAACCTAAAAGTCAAGTTATCCAGATGTTCCTTTCTACAGACAAGAATTAATTACTTAGGTCACACCGTTGATGAAAACGGTATTCAACCTAATGCAGATAACGTAAACACAATTGTAGAATGGCCAGTCCCTTCCACAACAGACAAGGTCAAATCCTTCCTTGGTTTAGCAGGATATTATCGAAGATTTATCGCTAATTTCGCGAAGATCGCAAGCCCCCTCACTTCACTTCTGAAACAGGGAGTTACATTCCAGTGGTCTACAGCGCAAGACAATGCGTTTAACTTACTCAAGCGACACTTGATAGAAGCACCTATTCTTCGATTTCCCAGCTTTGAGAAACCCTTCATTTTGCACACAACTGATGCTTGTAAACAGGGTCTTGGAACTGTACTTATGCAGGAATCAAATAAGGGTAGACTTTTTCCCATAGCCTATGCGAGCCATTCATATTCAAAGACGGAATCGAAATACTCAATAACTGAGGTAGAAGGCCTTGCAGTTGTTTGGGTACTCAAACATTTCAAAGAATGTATATATGGTTACCCTATTATAGTTTATACAGATCACAGAGCATTGTTAAGCATTTTTGAACAAGATCCTACAGGAAAGTTTCAGAAATGGTTTTTAACTATACAAACATTTGACCCAGATTTTCGTTTTGTTTCTGGCTCATCCAATGTAGTTGTAGACGCGCTTTCCCGCAGAGTGGGTGCAGTCACTGTAGACATTTGCCTCGTAGATGCTGATATAGAGAGGTTGAGACGGCATCAACGAGATGACCCAGTCTGGGGTCCTGTCATAGAATTCCTAGAGGGTATAAGATCTTCCTTGGATGCTAAAACAGTTGTTCCAGTCAGAGAATTGTATTTAGCACAGTGAGGAAGTCTTATACAGGGACGTGAAATTAGGAGTGCTCGCCCGTGTTGTTAAACAAACAATCATTCCAACAGCATTAGTACAGGATTTCTTGAAGTTAGCACATGATTCACCACAGGCCGCACACACAGGCTGCACACACAGGTGCAGATAGATGCTAAAAGCAGACTCGTTTGAGGTATTTTAGGCCAAGATGCAGAAAAACATTACAGAACAGATTTTGAGGTGCCAAACCTGTAACACACACAAGGGAAGTCCCACTACCCCGCAAACTGTGTTGAAATATCCTTTACCTTCATACCCATGGGAAAGAGTTCATATGGACATATTAGGAGGTTTTCCTAGGTCCATGGCAGGCTACAGATGCATTTTAGTAATTACTGATGCCTTCACGAGATATTGTGAATTAGTCCCAATTCAAAATAAAGACGCAGCCACGGTCGCTAAGGCGTTCAAAAAACATATCTTAGACAGACATAATGCGCCGAAGATTTTAGTCACAGATAATGGAGGGGAATTTGATAACTCATTATTAGAAGAACTTTGTAAATTGTATAAATAAGTAAATGTATTATAATGGCACATCACCCAGCCTCGAATGGCCTGGCAGAAAGGTTGAACCGTAAGATCCTCCAGTGTCTTCCCACCAACATTAATTTTGATCATGATGAATGGGATGAGTACCTGTCTGATGTCCAATGTTCATTAAACTCTGTATATCATAAGTCAATTGGAGACACACCCTTCCGCGCCTTACACGGTTTTGATAAAGTGTTGCCGTATGACATAATAGCGTCCCCTCCTTCATGTCCAGAAATCAGTTGTAGCGGAAAAATATCGCACGACTCAATTGATTCATCAAAGGATCAAGGAAAATCTAGGTGAAGCCACTACAACCTTCACGAACCAGGCTAATAAATCCGCGAAACCATCAAAGGTACGTGGCTCCCGGACTCTTGGTAATGGTGCAGGAATTTAACTATAGAAGTGAGATTCCTAAACTTGACCCAAAATGTTCTGGTCCCTATAGAGTCTTAGCTCATTTAAAGGGACATAAGTTTAGGGTTCGACATCTAAATACAGGTGACATTCGTGAAGAACATGAGGACCACTTGAAAGTTGTACAGTATTGTGAACATGATCATCATCATCATCCCAGCCCCACACCAGACAACACTCCTCAACCCTCAAACAATGTCAACCAACCACCTTCTACCACTGTTCAGTCTGTCCCCACACCACCACCCTCACATCACCACCACCCTCACATCACCACCACCCTCACATCACCACCACCCTCACATCACCACCACCCTCACATCACCACTACCCTCATACACACATCAATATTCATTAAGACCTCACCTTTAAGAAGTTGCTTAGTTTATCATTTTCCAGGTTCTTCCTTCTCATGTCCTTATGGTGTCTTCCTGTATATGACACCATGGCAGTACCAGGCGCCCTTCTCCCGACTCCCCGCGAGGTCCACCTCGTGAGGGACACGGTTAAGTTGGGCCTGGAGGGTCTACCCTACACTTACGATCATTTACTGAAACTACTGGAGGCCGTACTTGGCTTACGGTCAAACTTACTCAAGTTTTACACCAGTGTAACGATCAGAAACTCTAGTGTTGCTCCTCCTCACAACTTTGTTACAACAGTGGACCTGGAAACTGAATAGTTCCTGTGTGATTCTGTATGACATAATACAAGATATTGAATCTCCAGTAAATACTAACGCCATGATCAACACGAAAAAGCAAAGAGAAGCAAAAGAGCTCTGCTTAATTTTGTAGGTTCCCTCCAATCATACTAGTTTGGTGATGATGATGAAGAATGATGATAGAAAAGTCCCTTCCAAGGAAGGGCGGGAAAAGAGAGGGGGGAAAGAGCAAGAAATTGTTAGAAGAAGTGAGTTTTAGAGGGAGGAAAAGAGCCAGGGCTTAACCCAGCTTGCACAGGAATAATAGGATAAGTAGGGCAGAGACGATGAGTGGAGGGCGAGTTTGTTTGTTTTTTGTTTGTTTTTTATTGATAATCGTTTCGTAGATTTATTTTTCATTTTTTTTTTTTTTTTTTTTTTTTTATACTTTGTCGCTGTCTCCCGCGTTTGCGAGGTACAATCTCTTGGCAATAGACCACCCAGGTAACATGTTCAATATCCAACCTGAACTACATCCACTATATCATTTATCATCTATCTATTTATTTATTCATTTATCTATTTATCTATTTATTTTTCTTTTTAATAAGGATATAGGAGGAGATGGATCGTATCTCTGACCGATGGACACTGATTTTACCAAGGCGTTCCCTACACGGACTTAGCAGCAAGATCTATAGTGGTTTTTGATTTTTGATACATGGTCATTGGATGTAGTTCAGGTTGGATATTGAACATGTTACCTGGGTGGTCTATTGCCAAGAGATTGTTGAAGTAATCAATCCAGTGAGTATGATGTATTTGAATTCACTTTTCTTATCTTTCAAACAATTTCCTCCAGTAGATGTTTAGAGGAGGGATTCGTGCTCTCTCGTGAAGTTCTGTGTTCCTGATGAACTCGTGCCATTTGATGTTGAAAGCCCAACGTAGAGCTTTGTTCTGAATTACGTATTTGGAGTGCACGGATGTTGGATTGGGCTCCGAGTTCAAGAGCTGAAGGGGCATAAGTGATAGGTGGTCGTATTAATGCTTTGTAGATGTGCAATTTGGCTTTGAATTGCGCCTCTCTAAATCTATACAATTTCTCGAGCTCCGCTCTCGCAATAGCCGCTCTAGACTGAATATGTCGGTTCATTCTCAGGTGTACATCATAATTTAGGCCCAGCACAGTGTTGGTATTTGACATTCGTATGGGTAAATGTCGGTGTATACGGGAGTGTAGGTAGACATTACTTATGTTGTATCTCTGACGTACTTTAAAATAAGATATGTTGGATTTGGCAGGATTTGATTTAATCCTCCATCATAACTCCAAAAGCGAAACGTGGTCAATTCCCTGTTGTGTTTTGCTGATTACGTGTGTGAGGGTTACGGCTCTGATTAATTGAGTAACGTCATCTGCATATTGGAGAGTGATGGAGTCCAGGTGTATAGGATTGGAAAGATCATTTGAGTAGAGTGTGTAAAGAGTGGGGGCCAGCACGGAGCCTTGAGTTACATCGGCATTGAGGAAGAAGTAGTTTGTATAAATGTTTTGTGTATTTGATTCGGGTTTTTCTATTGCTAAGATAGTTAGAAAGAAGTTTAATGGTGAGTCCTGGGAGTTGGAATTGGGTGCTTAGTTTATACCTCAATCCATCGTGCCACACGGTGTCAAAGGCTTTTTCAACATCTTTTGTGATGAGTGCGGTCATTTTATGTGTCCGCGTGTTGTTTCTTATGTAGTTCGTAATGATGTTGAGTTCATCTTGTGTGGAGCGATGATGATGAAAGCCAAACTGTTTGTGTGAGAGTAGGTTGTTGTTTGTTAGGTGTTGTCTAAGTCTGTTGTTTAAGATTCTTTCAAATGTCTTCCCAATGGACTCAAGTAGGCTGATGGGTCTGTAGATCACTGGGTCTCTGTTGGATTTCTTGGGCTTAGGTATCATGGCGGCTGTTGCAGTTTTGAAGACCGCGGGTAAATAGTCTGAGGCTAGTGCCGCGTTGAAGAGGGAGGTTATGGCTCTAATAGTGTTGTCAGGGAAGTGGGTAAGTAGTTGGTATCCAATACCTGTGTTACGTGGGGCTACTTTGGCCACTTTTAGGAGGAATTTGACCTCGCTCGATCTTATGGGAGTTGTGAGAAGGTTGTCGTGTGAAAGCGATTGGAGGTGTATGATCTGTTGTGGACAGAAGTGACTGGGTGATTTCTATGTGTTGTGTGACAATTTCAGTGTTTTCATACGCCAGAGGGTTGGGGGTGGGGGGTGAAAGATACCTTCCCTGTGTTTTTAAAAAGTGTTGGCAATGTCTTGTGGGTTATGGTGTAGAGTGCTGTCGTCATTTAGCCCATTAAAGTCTGTTATTGGTATTCCTTTGAGTTTTCGTATTCTGTTCCAAAACCCTTGAGGAGATTTGATTCGGTGTTGTTCTGTTGTGGTGATAAGAGATTTCCAGTGTCTATCGTGGTCTTCTAGAAGACTGTTGAGTGTGTGGTTTCGTAGGGATGTGAGGTCCCACCGTACTAGGCCCAAACGACGTCTGTTTTGCTCAAAGTGTCGACGGTAGCACGAGAGGAGTCTTGTTGTTTTGGGAAAAGGGCAGAAGGAGTATCTTGAAGTAAATGAAGATTTGGGAATAGAAATGTCAGCTGCCTGTGTGATTGTTTTGTGTATATGTTCTATTTCTGTGTCTATTAGTGTTATTAGGTGATTTTCGTAGTTTGTGGTGTAAGTGCAGTTGGAGAAAGTGTCTTTGAAGTTCTCCCAGTCTGCTGTTTTGTAGTGGTAGTGTGAGGGTGATGGGACGAGGATAGGGTTAGACGAGAGATGAAGAAAGATAGAGATGTGGTTGGAACCACACAGTGGTCCTGGAGACAAGAAATTATAAAGATGATTACTGGCTCTGTTGGAGAAGACAAGGTCAGGTCTGCCTTTTCCTCTTAGGCCAGTGAAGACAGTGTGGAAGTAAGGTTGTAGGAAGTTAAGACGTTTGTAAGAGTATAAAGCGAATAAGTCATCACCATGAGAATTGATTCTGTTGTGGTGGAAGGTTCTGTGTTGGGCGTTGAGGTCAGCTAGAAGGTAGATTGGGATATGCGTGTGATTGAATACTGTGTAGAGATCATGGAGTGGAATGGTAGTGTTGGGTCGAGAGTATGTAGTGCAGAAGATAATGAAGCCATGTATTGTGTTTATCTTAACTGCTAGAAAGTGTTCGTATTGCCATGAGGTGGCGAGGTATTCGTGATCGATGGTGTTGCGTATGAGAATGGCGACTCCCTCGTGTCTACTGTCTGGAGACTGTCGTGATGTATACCCGTAATGTCTAATTTTATATCCGTTGGTGATACATGTGATGTTAAGTATCACAACATCGGGTTTTTTCTCTTCGAGGAGAGTGGCAATCAGATGACGGCCATTGTGATAGCTGCGCACGTTAAATTGTAAGATTTTTAGCATTTTACGACTTATGGAAATTTATTGACCTTCTGCATCTGTGGTCGATGAGGCCCACTGACGAACCGTTCGAGTGTTTCACGTCTATCATTTTTCTAGTCTTTGGGTCGGGATATATCTGGCGAGGGGTCAGGAGAGGGGAGAGGGGAGGGGATAATGTCATTGTCGACAATTTGAAGGTCGAGGTTGACCGTTGGTGGGTTGTCTGGTGTGTGGGCAGGATCAGGTGCTGGGGCTCCTCTGGGGGGGTTAGTCGTTGGACGGAGGGAGGGGGAAGGGGGAGGGGGGGATTGATGAGTTGAGGTTCAGGGGAGACTGTCGTGGTGGTGGAAGTTGGGACGGTGGGGGTGGGAGAGGAATTGGTATTTGGAGAGACAGTAGGATTGTTGGTGTTGGGTTGGGGGGGTTGTGGATGGAGTTGTGTTAGGGGGTGCGGAGGGGGTATTGGAAGTTGGGAGGGTGACAGGTTGTGTTGTTGGGGGAGAGTTGGAAGTGTTACTGGGGGTCTCCTGGGCAACATTATCGTTAGGGGTCAGGGAGGCAGACGAGACAGGGGTCGGGGAGGGATGGTTGTTGGCGAGGGAGGTGTGGAGTTCAGGTGGAGTTCGTACGTTGGGTAGGTTGTTATGAGCAAGCAGCAAATCAAAGATTCTGATGAATTCCGACTTATCTTCCTTGCTCAGGAACAACACTTTTAGGTAGCACGCATGCATCCTACCTTGTAGGGTGAGGAAGTCTGAAGAATTGGTAGTTGGGATAGGAGAAGCTTGGGTGGCAAGGGAAGGAGCAGCAGCAACTGTTGCGTAGAGGTGAGGGTTTGTGGAAGGAGGTGAGTTGTTTTTTTGTGCCTGACGCACTGCGCGGAGTTGCTCCTTGTGTTGGCACAGCCAACGTCACTGCCTGAGCCTTGCACTCACGAAAACCATGACCAGTTTCCGCGCATTGACTACAGGTTTGGTGGGGTTCTTTACAGTTCTTAGTTTCATGTCCGTATTGCAGACATTTGTAACATTGTTGAACGTCGAGATATTCATCTTTTTTCAGGTATTTTGCGGGCATAGAGATCATGGGGAACAGGATTCCCCGGGAGAGCAGGCGATCGGCCTCGGTCGGGTTTGAACATTGTATCTTTATTAATCTGGAGTTATTCAGTTTATATACGGTGATGATGTTAACGTCATTGTTTTCACCATTGATGGCTTCAGCAATTTCCGTGGGGCTGAGGGACAAAATAGATGCATCGACATTATAGCTAATAATGGTACATCTAGCTTGAAGGGGGCAGCGGTCTTGAACGACTTGGTAATTTGTTTTAGCTAATTCATCAAGGAGAGGTTTGGATAGGATTTTATCTAAATCACTATCTTTACCCAAGCAAAATTTAAACTGGTATTTGTTCGTAGGGAATTGAATAACCCTAGTAGGACGGATCTCAGTGGTCTTAAATACGATGGACAGGAGTTCGAACGTGGAAGGGGGAGGACAGTCAGTTTTGAGAGATTTTAGTCGTATGTCGGGTCGTATGTCGGGCGGCATATTGGTGGCATCAGTGTCCTAGTACGTGAAAACGTGAGTGAGGGACGCTCAGCGGTACAAGGTAAGGGAGAGGTAAGAGATAGTTGGTGGCATCGGTGTCCTAGTACGTGAAAACGTGGGTGAGGGACGCTCAGCGGTACAAGGTAGGGGAGAGGTAAGAGATAGTGTGAGGGTCTCCACCCCGTCAGGTGAGAACTGCTCCACTCCAGCCTCCACTCCTTAGGAAAATGAGTTTTCCAGAATGGGGTAGGGAAGCTGGGGTAGAGATTGCTCAAACCTAGCGGTCGAGAGATGGATGATGGATGATAAACCAAATGAAAAAAAAAAAATAGGATGAGAAAGATTGAGTGGAGGCAACGCAGGGGTGTAGGGTGCAGCGGCGAGGGTGGTGAGGGAACAGCTTGGCTGCGTCAGCTCACCGTAACTGTCGCCCGCGGGAAGGAGGCAATGTTACTATCCGCTTCTTTCTCCTCCCTCTTCTTTTTTCTGTCTTCTCTCTTCTTTCTTCTGTCTTCTGTCTTCTCTCTTCTTTCTTCTGTCTTCTGTCTTCTCTCTTCTTTCTTCTGTCTTCTGTCTTCTTTCGTCTTCTTTCGCCAGACGGACCTTAACGAGGAGCGTAATATGGAGGAGAGGATGGAGGAGGTGGTCCACTATGATGATAAACCTGCTGAGTTCTGGCAACGTGTCGTCTATGGTGACGAAAACACGTTCACCTCAGATGGTCATCCACAAACACATTATGTTGGGCCTAACACCAGGCTACTCTCTCTCTCTCTCTCTCTCTCTCTCTCTCTCTCTCTCTCTCTCTCTCTCTCTCTCTCTCTCTCTCTCTCGTGGCTGCCTATTCCTAACAATAGGTGCCTCAGCTTCATCCATATCCATAGATTGGTGTTGTCTGTAGGTTGGAGAATGCCTCACTACTGCAACGTAACTGAACGTCAAACAAATTGAAGGAAATACGTTATCCCACAACATAATAACTATCTGCAGCCTTGTTATCCTACAACATAGTAACTATCTGCAGCCTTGTTATCCTACAACATAGTAACTATCTGCCGCCTTGTTATACTACAACATAGTAACTATCTGCCGCCTTGTTATACTACAACATAGTAACTATCTGCAGCCTTGTTATCCTACAACATATTAACTATCTGCTGCCTTGTTAGGTTTCTACTGTATATATGTCACACAACCGTAACTAGTTTAACATATTGACATGATTCAGCAACACCTACACAAACGTTAATGATCAATAAAACCTCCATTATGATGTGGTATGTTTGACATACACACTTCACTATCACTTATATAGTGACAGTGGACGAGTCTGAACGATTAATTATCGTGCCCTGGCAACCTACCGGACGCACTGGGACGGTGCCAGGTCACGATGATTAAACCTTCACACTCGTCCACCATGACTATAGATGGGTTAATGATGTGTGGCTACTGTATGTTGCCACATGTGCCACACCTGCAACGACCCCGGACGGACCCGTGCTGCCGCTGCTGCTGCTGCTGTCATCGCCGGTGGTGTGGAGACGTGGCACCACAGCGACCGACCGACGTCGTCCTGGAGTACACGTCACATGGTGACGTCAGCCATGTCTGAGGCTGGACTGTGTTAGCACAGCGCCAGGATATACTCGTTGTTTATATATTAATAAAGATGTGAAGCAGGTCTTACTTTGGTTTTCCTGAACATATGACACAATATATTGTAAATATAGTATTATATTACCTGAGCGTAATAGAGTATATGATTTTGCCTAACAATCATATTGTAATGATGGCCAGTCAGCGACCAACCATACATAATTGTCATACATTGCATTACACAGGTGATGTGTATTAACGTGACACGTGAGGTGTTTGGTCACGTGATTAGATCCATGATGTGTGTGTGTGTGTGTGTGTGTGTGTGTGTGGGTAATAAGCACATGACGTCATCCGTTGATCACATTATCGGCACACAAAGATAGGCCTGTATACGTCACCAATGTGAATCACGTGACCCACTGGTCTCCCATGATAAATGACCAATGTGTATGACCAATGTGTGTTTATATAAACATATGTTAACAAGGGGATATCGGTAGTTGGCGATATATGGCAACTCCCGACATCAGGGCTACCAACATGTGCTACGACCGACACTAATATTTCAGTGAGTTTCGTAGTGTGTTGCCAAATGTTTCACTCATATTGTACACCGATACTTTTGTGATGTAGTGTACATACTGCGTCTTATATACTGACATGATTTTCATTGTTCACAAGATACAAGGAGGAATTAATGACCACTTAGCTGAGCCTCAACAATACTGAGATATACAATACAAAATGTCAAATGTATTAAGAATATGAACGAGGGGAAAGAGAGGGGGGGTGGGGGGGTGAGGATCTGGTGGAAGGTCAAAGTGGTGGTCAGGTTAAGGTTGGGTCACCGCTGCCAGACGTAGCGTAACACAATGTTATTAATGGTCATATCTGCAGTGCATTACACACATGTCTCACTCCCCACAGGTGTTAGTGGTGTCATGTCTCACTCCCCACAGGTGTTAGTGGTGTCATGTCTCACTCCCCACAGGTGTTAGTGGTGTCATGTCTCACTCCCCACAGGTGTTAGTGGTGTCATGTCTCACTCCCCACAGGTGTTAGTGGTGTCATGTCTCACTCCCCACAGGTGTTAGTGGTGTCATGTCTCACTCCCCACAGGTGTTAGTGGTGTCATGTCTCACTCCCCACAGGTGTTAGTGGTGTCATGTCTCACTCCCCACAGGTGTTAGTGGTGTCATGTCTCACTCCCCACAGGTGTTAGTGGTGTCATGTCTCACTCCCCACAGGTGTTAGTGGTGTCATGTCTCACTCCCCACAGGTGTTAGTGGTGTCATGTCTCACTCCCCACAGGTGTTAGTGGTGTCATGTCTCACTCCCCACAGGTGTTAGTGGTGTTATGTCTCACTCCCCACAGGTGTTAGTGGTGTCATGTCTCACTCCCCACAGGTGTTAGTGGTGTCATGTCTCACTCCCCACAGGTGTTAGTGGTGTCATGTCTCACTCCCCACAGGTGTTAGTGGTGTCATGTCTCACTCCCCACAGGTGTTAGTGGTGTCATGTCAAGATATTTCCTACAAGTGGCTTCTGTCTGACGTGTAGTTCATTCATATTTACACAATATCCCCTGCATGACCTGACCTAAGACTCGTATTACTCTTCATCTCTTGTAACTGATCCAGAATGACAAAGTTCCCTCCATCCTCACTGATCCTGGCGACTGAGCCCTCTGGCTATATATGCTTCCTCCCTGATTCAAGCCTCATATATATATATATATATATATATATATATATATATATATATATATATATATATATATATATATATATATATATATAAGAGCAGTACATATGAATTTTTTACATTGTAGTGTTAGAATTAGGAGGCTGTTTACGGTGAAGTATGAAGATGAGAAAAGTACAGAATGGTATGGTTATGTAGAGCGGACGGCAGATAATAGGTGTGTCGAGAAGATACAGAGCAGGAGAGCAGAGGGTACAAGGAGAGGCAGACTTTGGAAGAGATGAACTGATGAGAGACAATTTTCCTTACAGGGAAGTATATATCAGATGAAGATGTCAGAGCAGTGACTGGGGTTGGATACAGTGGACACATGGTAACTATGGATCTGGTGCGACTGCCGACGTTGATCTCACAAGACGAATCAACTTACTGTAGTGAAAACGTAAGAATCACTTTCCGAAGTGTGGAAGTCCGTGTGTCAATCTGACCGCTGGACACGGGTTATGTAGTTTGTGTGATGTTATGGAAGCTTTATGTATCTGGTCCACCTGATTAAGATGGGAATGAGTGATAAAATGTACTTTACAACACATTGTACTTTACACAATAACTGTATATGCAAATTCATGTGTTTTGTTAAAAGTATCCCAAAACATATTTCATATCCCAAGCTAACTGATGTTCCTGCTTGAGAAATTAACGTTTTAGTGTTTGTGATTTTTATGATGATAATATACAAAGAAAAAATATAACATTAGTAAAGCTTGGTAATACAGGGAAGATAACATGCCAGACACCACTTGCAAATGACACACATTAGTCTGTATAAAACAGTATCATATGGAAGTTCATATGCTTTTGCATTATTTTCATTGGGTCGCTTACATCCAATGCCAGCTTCTGCTTCTGCTATGGGAATGGAAGTGTAAGTGATAATACAACGTACAACGTAAATAGAAAGATATGAGATAAGAAATGTGAGGTACTCAGATAAGAGGAGATGCCAGACACCACTTGCAGAGGACAATCTTTGTGTCACTGGAACCACACCAAGTTAACCTAAATTGATATATCTCAAGAAGACTAAACCAGAGATTACTTAACTGTCTGAATTACACATCTAAGTGATACTCAGGATTATCTTAGGTAAAACCATTTTCTTTTTTCCTGGTAATGTCATCGCCCTCGATGGGAGAAATCTATTACAAAAGACAAACTTTCTTGAAGCAATTGCATCGCTGCCGACACTAAGAACAATGCAGCTGAACTTGTCAACAACTCGACAGAATTCTTTGTTAGTCATGTTTACACTGAGGCGACCGCAGCTCCTACATAGGCCTCTCGATAGACCGTCACTAAGTTACTGGTTCACCGGTTCACTGGTAAAAGTATCTGATGTGTATATCTCTCTCACAGTCATGTTCACTGAAGATGGACACTCTTGTGTGACGATGAGAGGTCCATTGAGGGGCAATACAAGCATCAGGCTGAGAGAGAGAGAGAGAGAGAGAGAGAGAGAGAGAGAGAGAGAGAGAGAGAGAGAGAGAGAGAGAGAGTTCAGGTCGACATCTTGATCTGTAGGCGGTCCGGTAGTATGTTTTGTATAAGTGATAACGAATGTTAAGTAACGTAATATTTCGTGGTGTTAGTAAGACCAGCTGTCATTACTTACTTAATAATTATGTTACATGACACTTTATTGGCAAGTGTACGTTGTGGAGGTCCATGCAAGATTCTGTGTAACATATATTAAATACAAACACAGCAACTGTGTCAAACATGAACAAGCAACATTTACGGGAAAATTGTCATGTCTTGTGACCTGTAGACACTCACCCTCTCCCTCTGCTGCCCGTCCCAGACACACTAACCCCCCTTACCCCGTTTTCACCCAACCTTCCCTGGCCAGTGATATCGCTGCCTTCACACTTCTGTGATTACTTCTGATCGAATAAAAATCATTGTTACTTTCCCTTATGATATTAGTGGTAATCACCATTTGCACCTGAAAACAGTTAACAGTTCACGTCACTCTACTGTGTTCCACGTCCCATTACTCCTCCCCCATACAGTCTTACCAGTTCAGTTGACATACGCATTACTTTTGACCTATTATATTGCTATCATTGCTAACGACTGTACATCATATTGTGCACTATTTCAAATACACATTTACACTCTGTATAAATGTATATTTATGTATATAATGTAAGTCTAAAATGTTTCATCACTTACCCATGTATATATGTCAATGCTAAGATGATATTCTGTATGACTTATGTCATACCTCCTTCGTATTACACAAACGTTGTTATCTATGTTACTATCAGTATACTGTATGACATGTTATACCTGCTTTGTGTTACACAAACGTTGTTACCTATGTTACTATCAGTATACTGTATGACATGTTATACCTACTTTGTATTACACAAACGTTGTTATCTATGTTACTATCAGTATACTGTATGTCGTGTTATACCTGGTTTGTGTTACACAAACGTTGTTATCTATGTTACTATCAGTATACTGTATGTCGTGTTATACCTGGTTTGTGTTACACAAACGTTGTTATCTATGTTACTATCAGTATCGCTTAGTATACAGTAATTAATGTATCCTAGACCCACCTCTGAAGGGAGTGTACCCTTGGGGTGCCTGAGCCCGCTCGCCTTCCCCCGTCACTCTCCTATGTTGATGTATTTTACCCACTGTACGCTCTATACTGGCCTCCACCTACACCTAGATATGTATGTACACTTCACCCATACTATCACTGAGATGTTTTTTCTATGGATATCTAGACAAGAATCTTTCTTTTAATAAAAGGAATAACGTTTATAGAATTGTAACAAACTTACTCAATCTTCAACATTATCAACGTCACGAGCAGGTTTCTCAACTAATTGGATTATGGAACTATCAAGCAAATTTACGTGCATCCGAACATTAACAAGATCTACAATACTTTATGTCGTCGCAAAAACGACTCATTTCTTTATAGATACCAGTACACGGCTTCACTTTCATGAACCAATGACAGTAAAACAATGCACAGTTCAATATTAGTATTAGGTGCAGCGACAAGTGTAACACTGCAAACTGTTGCCACTCGTTACCACCACACATAAGTATTAAGGTTTTCTACACAGTCTAATGGCAATAAACAGACAACTTACCTACAGTGAGCTTATTTTAATGAAAAATCACGTTTCCTTCAGGAACTTCGCCTTATGTGCTTGCAGACAGTAACCTGAGTTCTCCTGGCTTAATGTTGAGGCTCTATATATACTGTACTACACGTCTGTACATACCATTATGCATAGTTAATTTTCATTGTAAATAACATGTGTCATGCTGTTGCTTTTATAAGTAGATGCAAGTGACATGACATATACTGCTGATCAGGCAAATAAAACGTGAAATGATTAATCAAATGGCAATCTATTTTGATAACATATCACTAATAGAGTAAACACGGTAGATCAATACTTTGTTCCAAAACAACTGATATTTCTATAGTGAGAGTTTTTACAAATCAAGTAATCTATGGCACAGTCTACTGAGGCCGTAATGTATATATTTGATCAAAAGGTTGTGAACATAAAGTTACATAAGTCGCAGACACCCACCAGAGATGATAATATGTGAGCAAAAGGGTGACACCTGTGTTACTATAAACCAGACCTGGGAGTGAGGCAGTGTGCCTCCCACACACTAGACCAGGCACTGGGCTGCTGTATTCTACACTCATCATGGATGGTACAAGATAATGAATTTCCCATAAGCCAAGCATAATGTCCTCAAACATCAAGACTGGCAACGTGTCTCTGTAAACCAGACCTGCAGAGAAGCTTGCCGATTGTGTCACTACACAACAGGCTTAGCACTGTGGTACTGTGTCACTAGACACTGCACCTGGCACAAGGGTCCTGTGGCACCACACATACACTAAATCTGTGGTAGTGTCTCACCACACACCACACCTGTCACGAGGGTCGTGTACCACCATACCACACCTACACTAACACTGGGGTACTGATGTCACCAGACACCTCACCGTAGTGAAGGAAGGTCTTGTAGGTCGGCAATGAGGGTGAGTAGTGTACGTAGGTGGTGAAGCAAGGTAGTGTTGGCACTTCAGCGCTGTACCACTACACCTACACCGACACTGGGGTACTGTGTTACCAGACACCCACAAGGCACTAGGACGGTGTAACAGCACACTTACACTTACACTGGGGTACTGTCTCACCACACTCCACATCTGACACTAAGACATTTTATCTCACACTCACCAGTATTGCACTGGCACTGAGGTACTCTGTTCCTCACATACCAGACCTGGCAGGTAGTACTATGTCCCACACACCGCAAGCTTGTACCGGGATGAGGATACTGTGATAAGAGTTCCGTATCTCTGCTTGGGCATGGCGTTCCTTCACACATCACATCTCACACATAGGTATTGTGTCCCTCACACACCAGACGTAGCACTGGGGAACTGTTCCTGCACACCACACCTGGAGCTGGGATCCTGTTTTCCCACATCCTGAAAAATAATGAATATAACTCTCAGCACTGGTAGGCTTCCTGTAGATCTTAAAGGATAACTAATCAAAATACCTAATTATCACCACATTAAGGAAGGGTGATTTGCCTTTGTGTTTCCATTTAGTCTTAAACTTGATGGTGGGATGAATCGTAATTCATTAAAGAAAACATCATGATCTTGGTAAGATGGCCATAAGGACCACACATCGTTAACGTATCTTAACCATATTTTTGGACTGTTACTAACTGAAGTTTGGATCTCAGTCTCATAGTATTCCATGAATAAGTTACTGAGAATGGGAGTGAGGGAATTTATCATGGCTAAACCGAATTTCTTTCAATAAGAATCACCCTCAGCAACTTGGAAAACGTTATTGTCAACAAAGTTT
Source organism: Panulirus ornatus (assembly GCF_036320965.1). Taxonomy (NCBI): domain Eukaryota; kingdom Metazoa; phylum Arthropoda; class Malacostraca; order Decapoda; family Palinuridae; genus Panulirus; species Panulirus ornatus. The sequence goes on from NC_092266.1 coordinate 3,087,764, forward strand.
TATTAAATCAATGAAAGTTTTTGAGGGTAGGGGCATCTCAGCTACGGTAAAGGAAAAAGAATCTCGCCATATAATGTAAATAATAGATTAGATTTTGCTAAGAGGGCTAGGATCATTTATTTGCCTGATCATGAACTTCTTAGATTTGATATCAATTTCTCTTTACCAAAGTCTATATTGATGAAACCATTGCTTACTTAACCCTAAAACACTATTGTCAATAATGAGAAGTGGTTTTACTTTCCTCGGGTCCAACAGACACAGAGGGGAAAAAGATCTCATTACAATTTAATAACAAATTACATGGACTTAAGCTGTAATTTACCTTATTGAAATATACGAGTAAAGAGAACAAATATATGAGTGGTTATTGTGTATAATGCAAAAAATAAAAGATACGAGAAATGAAAAGAGAGAAGTAGAGAGAATTTGTACGTGTGTGTGTTTGTGTGTGTGTGTGTGTGTGTGTGTGTGTGTGTGTGTGTGTGTGTGTGTGTGTGTGTGTGTGTGTGTGTGTGTGTGTGTATTTTCAGGTCTGCCATTACATGTTCCTCAGGTCAACAATTCCACGTACTTCAGGTGGAGTGAGCGAGGATCTTAAGCCGCGGCAACAATGTATTAAAGTGTGTAATAAGGCTAATAGTATGTTTGGGTTCATTAATGGGACTGTTAGCAATGAAACTCCTCGAGTATTATTACAACATTATCTTGAATTGGTGAGACTCACATTTGAATCATGCGGGTTAGTTTTGGGCTCCATACTATGCAGTTAATAATGATTATTAGAGAGAGAGAGAGAGAGAGAGAGAGAGAGAGAGAGAGAGAGAGAGAGAGAGAGAGAGAGAGAGAGAGAGAGAGAGAGAGAGAGAGAGAGAGAGAGAGAGAGAGAGAGAGAGAGAGAGCACAAATGCGAATAACATAAATGATTCCTGGAATTAGAAACCTCACTTATGAAGAAAGGTAAAAAAGGTTGAATTTGCAGTCATTTAAGAGGAGAAGGTCTAGAGGGGATGTGAATGAAGTTTTTGAATAGGTGAAGACCATACATAGAGGTAACATGAATAAAGTTCTTAGAATGACGCCACTGGGTAGGACCAAAAATAATGGATTTAGATAGATTCAGGTCGGATGTGGGTAGATATTGGTTCGGGAATAGGGTAGTAGATTTATGGAACAAGCTGTCAAGTACAGTAGTTGAAGTTAGTTCTTTAGTTAGCTTTAAACGAAGGTTGGATGTGTTTATGGGTACAGGCAGTTGGTTTGTGGACAGACTCAGGACCTGCCTAGCTCGGGCCAATACGCCTCTTGCAGTGTCCTTACTTCTCATGTTCTTATGGTATGTAGTTTTGTAATATACTTTATAATACAGTTGGACTATGTATCCCTGATAATACCTTTGTACTTTTCTAGACAGTTTTCTCGTATAGGCATTAATATTAAAAATCAATCCCAGAGATAGAACAAACATACTTATAAACCGGTACAAACATACTTATAAACCGGTACAAACATACTTATAAACCGGTACAAACATACTTATAAACCGGTACAAACATACTTATAAACCGGTACAAACATACTTATAAACCGGTACAAACATACTTATAAACCGGTACAAACATACTTATAAACCGGTACAAACATACTTATAAACCGGTACAAACATACTTATAAACCGGTACAAACATGCTTATAAACCGGTACAAACATACTTATAAACCGGTACAAACATACTTATAAACCGGTACAAACATACTTATAAACCGGTACAAACATACTTATAAGCCGGTACAAACATACTTATAAACCGGTACAAACATACTTATAAACCGGTACAAACATACTTATAAACCGGTACAAACATACTTATAAACCGGTACAAACATACTTATAAACCGGTACAAACATACTTATAAACCGGTACAAACATACTTATAAACCGGTACAAACATACTTATAAACCGGTACAAACATACTTATAAACCGGTACAAACATTCTTATAAACCGGTACAAACATGCTTATAAACCGGTACAAACATACTTATAAACCGGTACAAACATACTTATAAACCGGTACAAACATGCTTATAAACCGGTACAAACATACTTATAAACCGGTACAAACATACTTATAAACCGGTACAAACATACTTATAAACCGGTACAAACATACTTATAAGCCGGTACAAACATACTTATAAACCGGTACAAACATACTTATAAACCGGTACAAACATACTTATAAACCGGTACAAACATACTTATAAACCGGTACAAACATACTTATAAACCGGTACAAACATACTTATAAACCGGTACAAACATACTTATAAACCGGTACAAACATACTTATAAACCGGTACAAACATACTTATAAACCGGTACAAACATACTTATAAACCGGTACAAACATACTTATAAACCGGTACAAACATACTTATAAACCGGTACAAACATACTTATAAACCGGTACAAACATACTTATAAACCGGTACAAACATACTTATAAACCCGTACAAACATACTTATAAACCAGTACAAACATACTTATAAACCCGTACAAACATACTTATAAACCGGTACAAACATACTTATAAACCCGTACAAACATACTTATAAACCGGTACAAACATACTTATAAACCGGTACAAACATACTTATAAACCCGTACAAACATACTTATAAACCAGTACAAACATACTTATAAACCGGTACAAACATACTTATAAACCGGTACAAACATACTTATAAACCCGTACAAACATACTTATAAACCGGTACAAACATACTTATAAACCCGTACAAACATACTTATAAACCAGTACTAACATTAAAAAATGATTTTTTTCATCCAAACTTTCTAATATATATATATATATATATATATATATATATATATATATATATATATATATATATATATATATATATATATATATATTTTATTTATTTGTTTTGTTTTGCTTCGCCTGTCGCTGTCTCCCGCGTTAGCGAGGTAGCGCAAGGCAACAGATGAAAAAATGGCCCAACCCACCCACATACATATGTATATACATACATGTCCACACACAGCACATATACATACCTATACATCTCAATGTATATATACCCATGTACATAATTCATACTGTCTGCCTTTATTCATTACCATCGCCACCCCGACACACATGGAAAAACAACACCCGCCCCCTCATGTGTGCGATGTAGCGCTAGAAAAAGACAACAAAGGCCTCATTCGTTCACACTCAGTCTCTAGCTGTCATGTAATAATTCACCGAACCACAGCTCCCTTTCCACATCCAGGCCCCACAGAAATTTCCATGGTTTACCCCCGATGCTTCACATGCCCTGGTTCAATCCATTGACAGCACGTCAACCCCGATATACCACATCGTTCTAATTCACTCTATTCCTTGCATGCCTTTCACCCTCCTGCATGTTCAGGCCCCGTTCACTCAAAATCTTTTTCACTCCATCTTTCCACCTCCAATTTGATCTACCACTTCTCCTCGTTCGCTACACCTCTGACACATATATCCTCTTGGTCAATCTTTCCTCACTTTATTCTCTCTATGTGCCCAAACCATTTCAAAACACCCTCTTCTGCTTTCTCAACAACATTCTTTTTATAACCACACATCTCGCTTACCCGATTATTACTTACTCGATCAAAAAACCTCACACCACATACTGTCCTCAAACATCTCATATCCAGCACATCCACCCTCCTGCGCACAACTGTATCCATAGGCCACGCCTCGCAACCATAACATATTGTTGGAACCACTATTCCTTCAAAGATACCCATTTTTGCTTTCCGAGGTAATGTTCTCGATTTCCACACATTCTTCAAGGCTCCCAGAATTTTCGCCCTCTTCCTCACCCTATGATTCACTTCCGTTTCCATGGTTCCATCCGCTGACAAATCCACTGCAAGATATCTAAAGCACTTCACTTCCTCCAGTTATTCTCCATTCAAACCTACCTCCGAATTTACTTAACCCTCAACCGTACTGTACCTAATAACCTTATCCTTATTCACATTTACTCTCAATTTTCTTCTTTCACACACTTTATCAAACTCAGTCACTAGCTTCTGCAGTTTCTCACACGAATCAGCCACCAGTGCTGTATCATCAGCGAAGAATAACTGACGCACTTCCAAATCTCTCTCATCCACAACAGACTGCATACTTGCCGCTCTTTCCAAAACTCTTGCATTAATCTCCCTAACAACCCCATCCATAAACAAATTAAACAACCATGGAGACATCATACACCCCTGCCGCAAGCCTACATTCACTCAGAACCAATCACTTTCCTCTCTTCCTACACATACACATGCCTTACATCATCGATAAAAACTTTTCACTGCTTCTAACAACTTCCCTCCCACACCCTATATTCTTAATAGCTTCCACAGAACATCTCTATCAACTCTAACACATGCCTTCTCCAGATCTATAAATGCTACATAGAAATCCATTTGCTTTTCTAAGTATTTCTCAGATACATTCTTCAAAGCAAACACCTGATCCACACATCCTCTACCAATTATGAAACCACACTGTTCTTCCCCAATCTGATGCTCTGTACATGCCTTCACCCTCTCAATCAATATCCTTACATATGATTTGCAAGGAATACTCAACAAACTTATACCTCTGTAATTTGAGCTCTCACTCTTATCCCCTTTGCCTTTGGACAATGGCACTATGCAAGCATTCCGCCGATCCTCAGGCACTTCACCATGAATCATACATATAATAAATAACCTTATCAACCAGTCAACAATACAGTCATCCCCTTTTTTAATAAATTCCACTGCAATACTATCCAAAAACCATGCCTTGCCGGCTTTCATCTTCCCCGAAGGTATTACTACCTCTTCTCTGCTTACTAAATCATTTTCCCTAACCCTCTCACTTTGAACACCACCTCGACCAAAACACCCTATATATGCCACTCTATCATCAACCACATTCAACAAACCTTCAAAATACTCACTCTATCTCCTTCTCACATCACCACTACTTGTTATCACCTCCCCATTAGCCCCCTTTACTGACGTTCCCATTTGTTCACTTGTCTTTCGCACTTTTTTACCCCCTTCCAAAACATCTTTTTATCTTCCCTAAAATTTAATGATACTCTCTCACCCCAACACTCATTTGCCCTCGTTTTCACCTCTTGCACCTTTCTCTTGACCTCCTGCCTCTTTCTTTTAGACATCTCCCACTCATTTGCATTGTTTCCTGCAAAAATCGTCCAAATGCCTCTCTTTTCTCTTTCACTAATAATCTTACCTCTTCATCCCACCACTGTCTGCCCTTTCTAATTTGCCCACCTCCCACGATTCTCATGGCATAAGAATCTTTTGCGCAAGCCATCACTGCTTCCCTAAATACATCCCATTCCTTCCCCACTCCCCTTACCTCCTTTGTTTTCACCTTTTTCCATTCTGTATTCAGTCTCTCCTGGTACTTCCTCACAAAAGTCTCCTTCCCAAGCTCACTTACTCCCACCACTCTCTTCACCCCAACATTCTCTCTTCTTTTCTGGAAACCCCTACAAATCTTCACCTTCGCCTTCACAAGATAATGATCAGACATCCCTCCAGTTGCACCTCTCAGCACATTAACATCCAAAAATCTCTCTTTCGCGCGCCTATCAATCAACACGTCATCCAATAACGCTCTCTGGCCATCTCTCCTACTTACATGGGTATACTTATGTATATCTCTCTTTGTCAACCAGGTATTCCCAATCACCAGTCCTTTTTCAGCACATAAATCTACAAGCTCTTCACCATTTCCATTTACAACACTGAACACCCCATGTATACCAATTATTCCCTCAACTGCCACGTTACTCACCTTTGCATTCAAATCACCCATCACTATAATCCGGTCTCGTGCATCAAAACCACTAACACACTCATTCAGCTTCTAAAACACTTGCCTCTCATGGTCGTTCTTCTCATGCCCAGGTGCATATGCACCAATAATCACCCATATCTCTCCATCAACTTTCAGTTTTACACATATCAATCTAGAGTTTATTTTCTTACACTCTATCACATACTCCCACCACTCCTGTTTCAGTAGTGCTACTCCTTCCCTTGCTCTTGTCCTCTCACTAAACCCTGACTTTACTCCCAAGCCATTCCCAAACCAGTCTTCCCCTTTACCCTTGACATTTGTTTCAGTCAGAGCCAAAACATACAGGTTCCTTTCCTCAAACATACTACCTATCTCTCCTTTTTTCTCATCTTGGTTACATTCACACACATTTATTTAAAAAGGGGGTGACTGTATTATTGACTGGTTGGTAAGGTTATTTAATGTATGTATGACTCATGGTGAGGTGCCTGAGGATTGGCGGAATGCGTGCATAGTGCCATTGTACAAAGGCAAAGGGGATAAGAGTGAGTGCTCAAATTAAAGAGGTATAAGTTTGTTGAGTATTCCTGCTAAATTATATGGGAGGGTATTGATTGAGAGGGTGAAGGCATGTACAGAGCATCAGATTGGGGAAGAGCAGTGTGGTTTCAGAAGTGGTAGAGGATGTGTGGATCAGGTGTTTGCTTTGAAGAATGTATGTGAGAAATACTTAGAAAAGCAAATGGATCTGTATGTAGCATTTATGGATCTGGAAAAGGCATATGATAGAGTTGATAGAGATGCTCTGTGGAAGGTATTAAGAATATATGGTGTGGGAGGCAAGTTGTTAGAAGCAGTGAAAAGTTTTTATCGAGGATGTAAGGCATGTGTACGTGTAGGAAGAGAGGAAAGTGATTGGTTCTCAGTGAATGTAGGTTTGCGGCAGGGGTGTGTGATGTCTCCATGGTTGTTTAATTTGTTTATGGATGGGGTTGTTAGGAAGGTGAATGCAAGAGTTTTGGAAAGAGGGGTAAGTATGAAGTCTGTTGGGGATGAGAGAGCTTGGGAAGTGAGTCAGTTGTTGTTCGCTGATGATACAGCGCTGATGGCTGATTCATGTGAGAAACTGCAGAAGCTGGTGACTGAGTTTGGTAAAGTGTGTGAAAGAAGAAAGTTAAGAATAAATGTGAATAAGAGCAAGGTTATTAGGTACAGTAGGGTTGAGGGTCAAGTCAATTGGGAGGTAAGTTTGAATGGAGAAAAACTGGAGGAAGTGAAGTGTTTTAGATATCTGGGAGTGGATTTGGCAGCGGATGGAACCATGGAAGCGGAAGTGGATCATAGGGTGGGGGAGGGGGCGAAAATCCTGGGAGCCTTGAAGAATGTGTGGAAGTCGAGAACATTATCTCTGAAAGCAAAAATGGGTATGTTTGAAGGAATAGTGGTTCCAACAATGTTGTATGGTTGCGAGGCGTGGGCTATGGATAGAGTTGTGCGCAGGAGGATGAATGTGCTGGAAATGAGATGTTTGAGGACAATGTGTGGTGTGAGGTGGTTTGATCGAGTGAGTAACGTAAGGGTAAGAGAGATGTGTGGAAATAAAAAGAGCGTGGTTGAGAGAGCAGAAGAGGGTGTTTTGAAATGGTTTGGGCACATGGAGAGAATGAATGAGGAAAGATTGACCAAGAGGATATATGTGTCGGAGGTGGAGGGAACTATGAGAAGTGGGAGACCAAATTGGAGGTGGAAAGATGGAGTGAAAAAGATTTTGTGTGATCGGGGCCTGAACATGGAGGAGGGTGAAAGGAGGGCAAGGAATAGAGTGAATTGGATCGATGTGGTATACCGGGGTTGACGTGCTGTCAGTGGACTGAATCAGGGTATGTGAAGCGACTGGGGTAAACCATGGAAAGCTGTGTAGGTATGTATATTTTGCGTGTGTGGACGTATGTATATACATGTGTATGGGGGTGGTTTGGGACATTTCTTTCGTCTGTTTCCTTGCGCTACCTCGCAAACGCGGGAGACAGCGACAAAGCAAAAAAAAAAAAAATACATATATATATATATATATATATATATATATATATATATATATATATATATATATATATATATATATCGTACTATTCGCCATTTCCCCGATAGCGAGGTAGCGTTAAGAACAGAGGACTGGGCCTTTCAGGGAATATCCTCACCTGGCCCCCTTCTCTGTTCCTTCTTTTGGAAAATTGAAAAAAAACGAGAGGGGAGGATTTCCAGGCACCCGCTCCCTCCCCTTTTAGTCGCCTTCTACGACACGCAGGGAATACGTGGGAAGTATTCTTTCTCTCCTATCCCTAGGGATAATATATATATATATATATATATATATATATATATATATATATATATATATATATATATATATATATATATATATATATATATATATATATATATATATATATATATATTGGTAGAGGATGTGTGGATCAGATGTTTGCTTTGAAGAATGTATGTGAGAAATACTTAGAAAAGCAAATGGATTTGTATGTAGCATGTATGGATCTGGAGAAGGCATATGATAGAGTTGATAGAGATGCTCTGTGGAAGGTATTAAGAATATATGGTGTGGGAGGAAAGTTGTTAGAAGCAGTGAAAAGTTTTTATCGAGGATGTAAGGCATGTGTATGTGTAGGAAGAGAGGAAAGTGATTGGTTCTCAGTGAATGTAGGTTTGCGGCAGGGGTGTGTGATGTCTCCATGGTTGTTTAATTTGTTTATGGATGGGGTTGTTAGGGAGGTAAATGCAAGAGTTTTGGAAAGAGGGGCAAGTATGAAGTCTGTTGGGGATGAGAGAGCTTGGGAAGTGAGTCAGTTGTTGTTCGCTGATGATACAGCGCTGGTGGCTGATTCATGTGAGAAACTGCAGAAGCTGGTGACTGAGTTTGGTAAAGTGTGTGGAAGAAGAAAGTTAAGAGTAAATGTGAATAAGAGCAAGGTTATTAGGTACAGTAGGGTTGAGGGTCAAGTCAATTGGGAGGTGAGTTTGAATGGAGAAAAACTGGAGGAAGTGAAGTGTTTTAGATATCTGGGAGTGGATCTGGCAGCGGATGGAACCATGGAAGCGGAAGTGGATCATAGGGTGGGGGAGGGGGCGAAAATTCTGGGGGCCTTGAAGAATGTGTGGAAGTCGAGAACATTATCTCGGAAAGCAAAAATGGGTATGTTTGAAGGAATAGTGGTTCCAACAATGTTGTATGGTTGCGAGGCGTGGGCTATGGATAGAGTTGTGCGCAGGAGGATGGATGTGCTGGAAATGAGATGTTTGAGGACAATGTGTGGTGTGAGGTGGTTTGATCGAGTGAGTAACGTAAGGGTAAGAGAGATGTGTGGAAATAGAAAGAGCGTGGTTGAGAGAGCAGAAGAGGGTGTTTTGAAGTGGTTTGGGCACATGGAGAGGATGAGTGAGGAAAGATTGACCAAGAGGATATATGTGTCGGAGGTGGAGGGAACAAGGAGAAGAGGGAGACCAAATTGGAGGTGGAAAGATGGAGTGAAAAAGATTTTGTGTGATCGGGGCCTGAACATGCAGGAGGGTGAAAGGAGGGCAAGGAATAGAGTGAATTGGAGCGATGTGGTATACCGGGGTTGACGTGCTGTCAGTGGATTGAATCAAGGCATGTGAAGCGTCTGGGGTAAGCCATGGAAAGCTGTGTAGGTATGTATATTTGCGTGTGTGGACGTATGTATATACATGTGTATGGGGGGGGGGTTGGGCCATTTCTTTCGTCTGTTTCCTTGCGCTACCTCGCAAACGCGGGAGACAGCGACAAAGTATAATAAAAAATATAAAAATATATATATATATATATATATATATATATATATATATATATATATATATATATGATATGGGTAAAACTGAAAGTTGATGGAAAGAGATGGGTGATTATTGGTGCATATGCACCTGGGCATGAGAAGAAAGATCATGAGAGGCAATTGTTTTGGGAGCAGCTGCATGAGAGTGTTAGTGGTTTTGATGCAGAATACCGGGTTATAGTGATGGGTGATTTGAATACAAAGGTGAGTAACGTGGCAGTTGAGGTAATGATTGGTATACATGGGGTGTTCAGTGTTGTAAATGGAAATGGTGAAGAGCTTGTCGATTTGTGTGCTGAGAAAGGACTGGTGATTGGAAATACCTGGTTTAAAAAGCGAGATATACATAAGTATACGTATGTAAGTAGGAGGGATGGCCAAAGAGCGTTATTGGATTATGTGTTAATTGATAGGCGCGCGAAAGAGAGGCTTTTGGATGTTAATGTCCTGAGAGGTGCAGCTGGAGGGATGTCTGATCATTATCTTGTAGAGGCGAAGGTGAAGATTTGTATGGGTTTTCAGAAAAGAAGAGAGAATGTTGGGGTGAAGAGAGTTGTGAGAGTAAGTTTGCCTGGGAAGGAGACTTGTTTGAGGAAGTACCAGAAGAGACTGAGGACAGAATGGAAAAAGGTGAGAGCAAAGGAGGGAAGGGAAGTGGGGAGGAATGGGATGTATTTAGGGAGGCAGTGATGGCTTGCGCAAAAGATGCTTGTGGCATGAGAAGCGTGGGAGGTGGGTTGATTAGTAAGGGTTGCAAGTGGTGGGATGAAGAAGTAAGATTATTAGTGAAAGAGAAGAGAAAGGCATTTGGCCGATTTTTGCAGGAAAATAATGCAAATGAGTGGGAGATATATAAAAGAAAGAGGCAGGACGTCAAAAGGAAGGTGCAAGAGGTGAAAAAGAGCATCCTCTCTGATGCTCTGTACATGCCTTCACCCTCTCAATCAGTACCCTCCCATATAATTTACCAGGAATACTCAACAAACTTATACCTCTGTAATTTGAGCACTCACTCTTATCCCCTTTGCCTTTGTACAATGGCAGTATGCAAGCATTCCGACAATCCTGAGGCACCTCACCATGAATCATACATACATTAAATAATCTTACCAACCAGTCAACAATACAGTCATCCCCATTTTTTATAAACTCCACTGCCTTGACGGCTTTCATCTTCCGTAAAGTTTTTACTACCTCTTCTCTGTTTACCAAATCATTTTCCTTAACCGTCTCACTTTGCACACCACCTCGACCAAAACACCCTATATCTGCCACCTATCATCAACCACATTCAACAAACCTTCAAAATACTCACTCCGTCTCCTTATCACATCACCACTACTTGTTATCACCTCCCCATTTGCCCCCTTCACTGAAAGTCCCATTTGTTCACTTGTCTTCAGCACTTTATTTACCTCTTTCCAAAACATCTTTTCATTCTCCCTAAAATTCAATGATACTCTCTCACCCCAACTCTAATTTACCCTCTTTTCACCTCATGCACCTTTCTCTTGGCCTCCTGCCACTTACTTTTATTCATCTCGCACTCATTTGCATTATTTCCCTGCAAAAATCGTCCAAATGCCTCTCTCTTCTCTTTCACTAATAATCTTACTTCTTCATCCCACCACTCACTACCCTTTCTAATCTGCCCACCTCCCACGCTTCTCATGCCACAACAATCTTTTGAGTAAGCCATCACTGCTTTCCTAAATATATCCCATTCCTCCCCCACGCCACTTACATCCTTTGTTCTCATCATTTTTCCTTTCTGTACTCAGTCTTTCCTGGTACTTCCTCACACAAGTCTCCTTCCCAATCTCACTTACTCTCACCACTCTCTTCACCCCAACATTCTCTCTTCCTTTCCTAAAACCTCTACAAATTTTCACCTTCGCCTCCACAAGATAATGATCAGACATCCCTCCAGTTGCACCTCTCAGTACATTAACATCGAAAAGTCCCTCTTTCGCGCGCCTATCAGTTAACACGTAGTCCAATAACGCTCTCAGGCCATCTCTCCTACTTACATACGTATACTTATGTATATCTCTCTTTTTAAACCAGGTATTCCCAATCACCAGTCCTTTTTCAGCACAAAAAATCTACAAGCTCTTCACCATTTCCATTTATAACACTGAACACCCCATGTATACCAATTATTCCCACAACTGCCACATTACTCACCTTTGCATTCAAATCACCCATCACTATAACCCGGTCTCGTGCATCAAAACCACTAACTCACTCATTCAGCTGCTCCCAAAAAACTTGACTCTCATGATCTTTCTTCTCATGCACAGGTGAATATGCACCAATAATCATCCATCTCTCTCCATCAACTTTCAGTTTTACCTATACCAGATATATATAGAGTTATATATACCAGATATATATATATATATATGTATATATATATATATATATATATATATATATATATATATATATATATATATATATATATATATATATATATATATATATATTTCTTTTCTTTCATACCATTCGCCATTTCCCGCGCTAGCGAGGTAGCGTTAAGAACAGAGGACTGGGCCTTTGAGGGAATATCCTCATCTGGCCCCCTTCTCTGCTCATTCTTTGAGAAAAAAAAAAAAAAAAAAAAAAAAAAAAAAGAGGGGAGGATTTCCAGCCCCCCGCTCCCTTCCCTTTTAGTCGCCTTCTACGTACGACACGCAGGGAATACGTGGGAAGTATTCTTTCTCCCCTATCCCCAGGGATAATATATATATATATATACATATATATATATATATATATATATATATATATATATATATATATATATATATATATATATATACATATCCCACCCTGAGCCAGGTACTCATTTTCTCAATGAACCCCTAGAGGTGGAAGAACAGCTGGGTTGACTGTGGACCGACCAACGCAACCGGAAATTCGAACCTATTCGCTCGACCCTGGGCGGCCCGTTAGTGTTACGGTCACCCGCGCTGATACCAGTGGTCTTCAGTGACGGAGGGTCGCAGTGGTATCAGAGATAAGAATCTCTGGAGGGCGTGGTGAGACGTGTGATCTCGGAGGCTCTGTGGTGAGCCAGATAGATCTGCAGACTGTGGTGAAGTGTGGTGGTGTCACGAGCTGCGGCGCCACAGCAGTTCTGTGGCGAACTAAGCTGCTCTGGAGGGTCGGGGGGCGGCGGAGGCGAGCGTTGGAGGCTGTGATGAGGCAGGAGTTTCTGGAGACGGAGAGAAAGAGAGAGAGAGAGAGAGAGAAAGAGAGAGAGAGAGAGAGAGAGAGAGAGAGAGAGAGAGAGAGAGAGAGAGAGAGAGAGAGAGAGAGAGAGAGAGAGAGAGAGAGAGAGAGAGAGAAGTGGGTGATGAGACGAAGGATGTGGGAAGCGAAGAGAGGAGGAGGAGGAGGAGAGAGGAGAGGAGAGGAGGTCTACCCGGACGACGTCAGGAGGAAGACATAGCCATGCAGGAGCCAGGATTCGACCTCCTCGAGTCTGCTGCATAGAATCTCGGACACCAATAACGTCGGTGGCTGTCTAGTTCCCACCGACCGGTGTGTGTGTGTGTGTGTAGTGGTGGTGGTGGGTGAAGGGTGGGAATAGGAGAAGGAGGGGGTGGGTGAACTTGATTAAGGGAAGGAGGGAGTAGAGAGAGGGGGAGGGTGACGGATGGATGGGAGGGATCTTGAGGTGTGAAGGAAGAAAATGACTTTGAACCCAAGTCTTCTTACGAGGAGTGACTGAGCCATACCCTCTCTAGAGTGTGACTGAAGCTACCTCCACTTTCATCTAGAGTGACTGAACCACGATCCTTCCTTAAAAAAACTGACGACCACTGTCCTGCCCAGAGAGAGAGAGAGAGAGAGAGAGAGAGAGAGAGAGAGAGAGAGAGAGAGAGAGAGAGAGAGAGAGAGAGAGAGAGAGAGACTCTAAATCATGCTAATTCACGAAGAATGACTCATACCATCGTTCTTCACGATGAATAACGGAACCGTGTGTGATCACAAAGGGTGAGTCACACACACACACACACACACACACACACACACACACACACACACACACTGACTAGACCATAACTCCGGTGGAAAGTGTGACTGAACTACGTTCCCTGGTGCAATGACTGAGCCAGGCTGTTTTAAAAACTGAACCACCACACTCCTCCGAGTGAACTATACCCCTTTTAAATTAGGTGCCTGAAGCAGCCCCCCTTAAAAAAAAGGGGAGTGACGGGACGAAACTTTTTCATATAGCGAGACAACTTTTAATCAAAATCCCCCCCCCCCCAAAAAAAAAAGATGAATTCCGTCGTAAAGTAACAGAATCATGCTCTTGACTGAACCATCATGGCTCCCCCTACAAGGGAAAGCTAAACATAGCTCCTTCTTTAAGGGTGACTGAGCCAATTCTTCCTCTGGAGGAGTATATAAAACAGTTTCTCCTCGGCAAGTGTGTGAGGAACATACCTCCTCTTTAAAGAATGTGAGAACTATGCGGGTCAACTATGCTCTCTCAGTAAGGGTGGGTCAACTATGCTCCTTCAGTAAGGGTGGGTCAACTATGCTCCCTCAGTAAGGGTGGGTCAACTATGCTCCCTCAGTAAGGGTGGGTCAACTATATATATATATCCCTGGGGATAGGGGAGAAAGAATACTTCCCACGCATTCCTCAGCTGTCGTATAAGGCGACTAAAGGGGATGGGAGCGGGGGGCCAGAAACCCTCCCCTACTTGTATTTTAGCTTTCTAAAAGGGGAAACAGAAGAAGGAGTCACGCGAGGAGTGCTCATCCTCCTCGAAGGCTCAGACTGGGGTGTCTAAATGTGTGTGGATGTAACCAAGATGAGAAAAAAGGAGAGATAGGTACTATGTTTGAGGAAAGGAACCTGGATGTTTTGTCTTTGAGTGAAACGAACCCCAAGGGTAAAGGAGAAGAGTGCTTTGGCAATGTCTTGGGAGTAAAGTCAGGGGTTAGTGAGAGGACAAGAGCAAGGGAAGGAGTAGCACTACTTTTGAATCAGGAGTTGTGGGAGTATGTGATAGAGTGTACTAAAGTAAATTCTAGATTGATATGGGTAAAACCGAAAGTTGATGGAGAGAGATGGGTGATTATTGGTGCATATGCACCTGGGCATGAGAAGAAAGATCATGAAAGGCAAGTGTTTTGGGAGCAGCAGAATGAGTGTGTTAGTGGTTTTAATGCACAAGACCGGGTTATAGTAATGGGTGATTTGAATGCAAAGGTGAGTAATGTGGCAGTTGAGGGAATAAGTGGTATACATGGAGTGTTCAGTGTTGTAAATGGAAATGGTGAAGAGCTTGTAGATTTATGTACTGAAAAAGGACTGGTGACTGGGAATACCTGGTTTAAAAAGCGAGATATACGTAACTATACGCATGGAGAAATGGCCAGAGAGCGTTATTGGATTACGTGTTAAATGATAGACGCCCGAAAGAGAGACTTTTGGATGTTAATGTGCTGAGAGGTGCAACTGGAGGGATGTTAGATCATTATCTTGTGAAGGCGAAGGTGAAGATTTGAGTGGGTTTTCAGAGAAGAAGAGAGAATGTTAGGGTGAAGAGGGTGGTGAGAGTAAGTGAGCTTGGGAAGGACCCTTGTGTGAGGAAGTACCAGGAGAGACTGAGTACAGAATGGAAAAAGGTGAGAACAAAGGAGGTAAGGGGAGTGGGGGAGGAATGGGAAGTATTTAGGGAAGCAGTGATGGCTTGCTCAAAAGATGCTTGTGGCATGAGAAGCGTGGGAGGTGGGTTGATTAGAAAAGGTAGTGAGTGGTGGATTGAAGAAGTAAGATTATTAGTGAAAGAGAAGAGAGAGGCATTTGAACGATTTTTGCAGGGAAAAAATGCAAATGAGTGGGAGAGGTATAAAAGAAAGAGGCAGGAGGTCAAGAGCAAGGTACAAGAGGTGAAAGGGAGGGCAAATGAGAGTTGGGGTGAGAGAGTATCATTAAATTTCAGGGAGAATAAAAAGATGTTTTGGAAGGAGGTAAATAAATTGCGTAAGACAAGGGAGCAAATGGGAACTTCAGTGAAGGGCGCTAATGGGGAGGTGATAACAAGTAGTGGTGATGTGAGAAGGAGATGGAGTGAGTATTTTGAAGGTTTGTTGAATGTGTTTTATGATAGAGTGGCAGATATAGGGTGTTTTGGTCGAGGTGGTGTGCAAAGTGAGAGGGTTAGGGGAAATAATTTGGTAAATAGAGAAGAGGTAGTAAAAGCTTTACGGGAGATGAAAGCCGGCAAATCAGTAGGTTTGGATGGTATTGCAGTGGAATTTATTAAAAAAGGGGGTGACTGTATTGTTGACTGGTTGGCAAGGTTATTTAATGTATGTATGATTCATGGTGAAGTGCCTGAGGATTGGCGGAATGCTTGCATAGTGCCATTGTACAAAGGCAAAGGGGATAAGAGTGAGTGCTCAAATTACAGAGGTATAAGTTTGTTGAGTATTCCTGCTAAATTATATGGGAGGGTATTGATTGAGAGGGTGAAGCTGTGTACAGGGCATCAATTGGGGAAGAGCAGTGTGGTTTCAGAAGTGGTAGAGGATGTGTGGATCAAGTGTTTGCTTTGAAGAATGTATGTGAGAAATACTTAGAAAAGCAAATGGATTTGTATGTAGCATTTATGGATCTGGAGAAGGCATATGATAGAGTTGATAGAGATGCTCTGTGGAAGGTTTTAAGAATATATGGTGTGGGAGGCAAGTTATTAGAAGCAGTGAAAAGTTTTTATCGAGGATGTAAGGCATGTGTACGTGTAGGAAGAGAGGAAAGTGATTGGTTCTCAGTGAATGTAGTTTTGCGGCAGGGGTGTGTGATGTCTCCATGGTTGTTTAATTTGTTTATGGATGGGGTTGTTAGGGAGGTGAATGCAAGAGTTTTGGAAAAAGGAGCAAGTATGCAGTCTGTTGTGGATGAGAGAGCTTGGGAAGTGAGTCAGTTATTGTTCGCTGATGATACAGCGCTGGTGGCTGATTCATGTGAGAAACTGCAGAAGCTGGTGACTGAGTTTGGTAAAGTGTGTGAAAGAAGAAAGTTAAGAGTAAATGTGAATAAGAGCAAGTTTATTAGGTACAGTAGGGTTGAGGGTCAAGTCAACTGGGAGGTAAGCTTGAATGGAGAAAAACTGGAGGAAGTAATGTGTTTTAGATATCTGGGAATGGATCTGGCAGCGGATGGAACCATGGAAGCGGAAGTGAATCATAGGGTGGGAGAGGGGGCGAAAATTCTGGGAGCCTTGAAGAATGTTTGGAAGTCGAGAACATTATCTCGGAAAGCAAAAATGGGTATGTTTGAAGGAATAGTGGTTCCAACAATGTTGTATGGTTGCGAGGCGTGGGCTATGGATAGAGTTGTGCGCAGGAGGGTGGATGTGCTACAAATGAGATGTTTGAAGACAATATGTGGTGTGAGGTGGTTTCATCGAGTAAGTAATGTAAGGGAGAAAGAGATGTGTGGAAATAAAAAGAGTGTGGTTGAGAGAGCAGAAGAGGGCGTTTTGAAATGGTTTGGTCACATAAAGAGAATGAGTGGAGAAAGATTGACCAAGAGGATATATGTGTCAGAGGTGCAGGGAACTATGAGAAGTGGGAGACCAAATTGGAGGTGGAAAGCTGGAGTGAAAAAGATTTTGAGTGATCGGGGTCTGAACATCCAGGGGGGTGAAAGGCGTGCAAGGAATAGAGTGAATTGGAACGATGTGGTATACCGGGGTCGACGTGCTGTCAATGGATTGAACCAGGGCATGTGAAGAGTCTGGGGTAAACCATGGAAAGTGTGTGGGGCCTGGATGTGGAGAGGGAGCTATGGTTTCGGTGCATTATTACATGACAGCTAGAGACTAAGTGTGAACGAATGGAGCCTTTGGTGCTTTTCCTAGCGCTACCTCGCACACATGAAGGGGAGGGGGTTGTTGTTCCATTAGGGGCGAGGTGGGGATGGGAACAAATAAGGGCAGACAGTATTAATTATGTACATGTGTATATATGAATATGTCTGTGTGTGTATATATATGTGTATATTGAGATGTATAGGTATGTATATTTGCGTGTGTGGACGTGTATGTATATACATGTGTATGTGGGAGGGTTGGGCCATTCTTTCGTCTGTTTCCTTGCGCTACCTCGCTAACGCGGTAGACAGCGACAAAGCAAAGCAAGTATATATATGTATATATATATATATATATATATATATATATATATATATATATATATATATATATATATATATATATATATATATATGTATTCTTTTTTTTTCTTTTTTTTTTTTTGCTTTGTTGGGCCATTTTTTCGTCTGTTTCCTTGCGCTACCTCGCTAACGCGGGAGACAGCGACAAAGCAAAGCAAGTATATATATGTATATATATATATATATATATATATATATATATATATATATATATATATATATATATATATATATATATATATATTCTTTTTTTTTCTTTTTTTTTTTTTTGCTTTGTCGCTGTCCCCCGCGTTTGCGAGGTAGCGCAAGGAAACAGACGAAAGAAATGGCCCAACCCACCCCCATACACATGTATATACATACGTCCACACACGCAAATATACATACCTACACAGCTTTCCATGGTTTACCCCAGACGCTTCACATCCCCTGATTCAATCCACTGACAGCACGTCAACCCCGGTACACCACATCGATCCAATTCACTCTATTCCTTGCCCTGCTTTCGCCCTCCTGCAAGTTCAGGCCTCGATCACACAAAATCTTTTTCACTCCATCTTTCCACCTCCAATTTGGTCTCCCACTTCTCCTCGTTCCCTCCACCTCCGGCACATATATCCTCTTGGTCAATCTTTCCTCACTCATTCTCTACATGTGCCCAAACCATTTCAAAACACCCTCTTCTGCTCTCTCAACCACGCTCTTTTTATTTCCACACATCTCTCTTATTCATACGTTACTTACTCGATCAAACCACCTCACACCATACATTGTCGTCAAACATCTCATTTCCAGCACATCCATCCTCCTGCGCACAACTCTATCCATAGCCCACGCCTCGCAACCATACAACATTGTTGGAACCACTATTCCTTCAAACATACCCATTTTTGCTTTCCGAGATAATGTTCTCGACTTCCACACATTCTTCAAGGCTCCCAGAATTTTCGCCCCCTCCCCCACACTATGATCCACTTCCGCTTCCATGGTTCCATCCGCTGCCAGATCCACTCCCAGATATCTAAAACACTTTACTTCCTCCTGTTTTTTTCCATTCACACCTACCTCTCAATTGACTTGACCCTCAACCCTACTGTACCTAATAACCTTGCTCTTATTCAGATTTACTTTTAACTTTCTTCTTTCACACACTTTACCAAACTCAGTCACCAGCTTCTGCAGTTTCTCACATGAATCAGCCACCAGCGCTGTATCATCAGCGAACAACAACTGACTCACTTCCTAAGATCTCTCATTCCCAACAGACTTCATACTTGCCCCTCTTTCCAAAACTCTTGCATTCACCTCCGTAACTACCCCATCCATAAACAAATTAAATAACCATGGAGACATCACACACCCCTGCCGCAAACCTACATTCACTGAGAACCAATCACTTTCCTCTCTTCCTACACGTACACATGCCTTACATCCTCGATAAAAACTTTTCACTGCTTCTAATAACTTGCCTCCCACACCATATATTCTTAATACCTTCCACAGAGCATCTCTATCAACTCTATCATATGCCTTCTCCAGTTCAATATATATATATATATATATATATATATATATATATATATATATATATATATATATATATATATATATATATATATATATATATATATATATATATATATTTTTTTTTTCATTTGCTTTGTCGCTGTCTCCCGCGTTTGCGAGGTAGCGCAAGTAAACAGACGAAAGAAATGGCCCAAACCACCCCCATACACATGTATATACATACGTCCACACACGCAAATATACATACCTACACAGCTTTCCATGGTTTACCCGAGACGCTTCACATCCCCTGATTCAATCCACTGACAGCACGTCAACCCCGGTATACCACATCGATCCAATTCACTCTATTCCTTGCCCTCCTTTCACACTCCTGCATGTTCATTCCCCGATCACAAAAAATCTTTTTCACTCCATCTTTCCACCTCCAGTTTAGTCTCCCACTTCTCCTCGTTCCCTCCACCTCCGACACATATATCCTCTTGGTCAATCTTTCCTCACTCATTCTCTCCATGTGCCCAAACCATTTCAAAACACCCTCTTCTGGTCTCTCAACCACGCTCTTTTTATTTCCACACATCTCTCTTACCCTTACGTTACTTACTCGATCAAACCACCTCACACCACACATTGTCCTCAAACATCTCATTTCCAGCACATCCATCCTCCTGCTCACAACTCTATCCATAGCCCACGCCTCGCAACCATACAACATTGTTGGAACCACTATTCCTTCAAACATACCCATTTTTGCTTTCCGAGATAATGTTCTCGACTTCCACACATTCTTTAAGGCTAACAGAATTTTCGCCCCCTCCCCCACACTATGATCCACTTCCGCTTCCATGGTTCCATCCGCTGCCAGATCCACTCCTAGATATCTAAAACACTTTACTTCCTCCTGTTTTTCTCCATTCAAACTTACCTCCCAATTGACTTGACCCTCAACCCTATTGTACCTAATAACCTTGCTCTTATTCAGATTTACTCTTAACTTTCTTCTTTCACACACTTTACCAAACTCAGTCACCAGCTTCTGCAGTTTCTCACATGAATCAGCCACCAGCGCTGTATCATCAGTGAACAACGACTGACTCACTTCCCAAGCTCTCTCATCCCCAACAGACTTCATACTTGCCCCTCTTTCCAAAACTCTTGCATTCACCTCCCTAACAATCCCATCCATAAACAAATTAAACAACCATGGAGACATCACACACCCCTGCCGCAAACCTACATTCACTAAGAACCATTCACTTTCCTCTCTTCCTACACTTACACATGCCTTACATCCTAGATAAAAACTTTTCACTGCTTCTAACAACTTGCCTCCCACACCATATATTCTTAATACCTTCCACAGAGCATCTCTATCAACTCTATCATATGCTTTCTCCAGATCAATAAATATATATATATATATATATATATATATATATATATATATATATATATATATATATATATATATATATATATATATATATATATATATATATATATATATATATATATATTTTTTTTTTTTTTTTTGCTTTGTCGCTGTCTCCAGTGTTTGCGAGGTAGAGCAAGGAAAGAGACGAAAGAAATGGCCCAAACCACCCCCAAAAACATGTATATACATACGTCCACACACGCAAATATACATACCTACACAGCTTTCCATGGTTTACCCAAACGCTTCACATGCCCTGATTCAATCCACTGACAGCACGTCAATCGCGGTATACCACATCGATCCAATTCACTCTATTCCTTGCCATCCTTTCACACTCCTGCATGTTCAGGCCCCGATCACACAAAATCTTTTTCACTCCATCTTTCCACCTCCAATTTGGTCTCCCACTTCTCATAGTTCCCTCCACCTCCGACACATATATCCTCTTGGTCAATCTTTCCTCACTCATCCTCTCCATGTGCCCAAACCATTTCAAAACACCCTCTTCTGCTCTCTCAACCACGCTCGTTTTATTTCCACACATCTCTCTTACCCTTACGTTACTTACTCGATCAAACCACCTCACACCACACATTGTCCTCAAACATCTCATTTCCAGCACATCCATCCTCCTGCGCACAATCTATCCATAGCCCACGCCTCGCAACCATACAACATTGTTGGAACCACTATTCCTTCAAACATACCCATATTTGCTTTCCGAGATAATGTTCTCGACTTCCACACATTCTTCAAGGCTCCCAGGATTTTCGCCCCCTCCCCCACCCTATGATCCACTTCCGCTTCCATGGTTCCATCCGCTGCCAGATCCACTCCCAGATAACTAAAACACTTTACTTCCTCCAGTTTTTCTCCATTCAAACTTACCTCCCAATTGACTTGACCCTCAACCATACTGTACCTATTTACCTTGCTCTTATTCACATTTACTCTTAACTTTCTTCTTTCACACACTTTACCAAACTCAGTCACCAGCTTCTGCAGTTTTTCACATGAATCAGCCACCAGCGCTGTATCATCAGCGAACAACAACTGACTCACTTCCCAAGCTCTCTCTTCCCCAACAGACTTCATACTTGCCCCTCTTACCAAAACTCTTGCATTCACCTCCCTAACAACCCCATCCATATATATATATATATATATATATATATATATATATATATATATATATATATATATATATATATATATATATATATATATACATATATATATATATATATGTATATATATATATATATATATGTATTCCTCGCGTGTCGTAGAAAGCGACTAGAGGGGACGGGAGCGGGGGGCCGGAAATCCTCCCCTCCTTGTATTAACTTTCTAAAATGGGAAACAGAAGAAGGAGTCACGCGGGGAGTGATCATCCTCCTCGAAGGCTCAGAGTGGGATGCCTAAATGTGTGTGGATGTAGCCAAGATGTGAAAAAGGGAGAGATAGGTAGTATGTTTGAGGAAAGGAACCTGGATGTTTTGGCTCTGAGTGAAACGAAGCTCAAGGGTAAAGGGGAAGAGTGGTTTGGAAATGTCTGGGGAGTGAAGTCAGGGGTTAGTGAGAGGACAAGAGCAAGGGAAGGAGTAGCAATACTCCTGAAACAGGAGTTGTGGGAGTATGTGATAGAATGCAAGAAAGTAAATTCTCGATTAATATGGGTAAAACTGAAAGTTGATGGAGAGAGGTGGGTGATTATTGGTGCATATGCACCTGGGCATGAGAAGAAAGATCATGAGAGGCAAGTGTTTTGGGAGCAGCTAAATGAGTGTGTTAGCGGTTTTGATGCACGAGACCGGGTTATAGTGATGGGTGATTTGAATGCAAAGGTGAGTAATGTGGCAGTTGAGGGAATAATTGGTATGCATGGGGTGTTCAGTGTTGTAAATGGAAATGGTGAAGAGCTTGTAGATTTATGTGCTGAAAAAGGACTGATGATTGGGAATACCTGGTTTAAAAAGCGAGATATACATAAGTATACTTATGTAAGTAGGAGAGATGGCCAGAGAGCGTTATTGGATTACGTGTTAATTGACAGGCGCGCGAAAGAGAGACTTTTGGATGTTAATGTGCTGAGAGGGGCAACTGGAGGGATGTCTGATCATTATCTTGTGGAGGCTAAGGTGAAGATTAGTATGGGTTTTCAGAAAAGAGGAGTGAATGTTGGGGTGAAGAAGGTGGTGAGAGTAAGTGAGCTTGGGAAGGAGACCTGTGTGGGGAAGTACCAGGAGAGACTGTGTACAGAATGGAAAAAGGTGAGAACAATGGAAGTAAGGGGAGTGGGGGAGGAATGGGATGTATTTAGGGAATCAGTGATGGATTGCGCAAAAGATGCTTGTGGCATGAGAAGAGTGGGAGGTGGGCTGTTTAGAAAGGGTAGTGAGTGGTGGGATGAAGAAGTAAGAGTATTAGTGAAAGAGAAGAGAGAGGCATTTGGACGATTTTTGCAGGGAAAAAATGCAATTGAGTGGGTGAAGTATAAAAGAAAGAGACAGGAGGTCAAGAGAAGGGTGCAAGAGGTGAAAAAAAGGGCAGATGAGAGTTGGGGTGAGAGACTATCAGTAAATTTTAGGGAGAATAAAAAGATGTTCTGGAAGGAGGTAAATAGGGTGCGTAAGACAAGGGAGCAAATGGGAACTTCAGTGAAGGGCGCAAATGGGGAGGTGATAACAAGTAGCGGTGATGTGAGAAGGAGATGGAATGAGTATTTTGAAGGTTTGTTGAATGTGTCTGATGACAGAGTGGCAGATATAGGGTGTTTTGGTCGAGGTGGTGTGCAAAGTGAGAGGGTTAGGGAAAATGATTTGGTAAACAGAGAAGAGGTAGTAAAAGCTTTGCGGAAGATGAAAGCCGGCAAGGCAGCAGGTTTGGATGGTATTGCAGTGGAATTTATAAAAAAAGGGGGTGACTGTATTGTTGACTGGTTGGTAAGGTTATTTAATGTATGTATGACTCATGGTGAGGTGCCTGAGGATTGGCGGAATGCGTGCATAGTGCCATTGTACAAAGGCAAAGGGGATAAGAGTGACTGCTCAAATTACAGAGGTATAAGTTTGTTGAGTATTCCTGGTAAATTATATGGGAGGGTATTGATTGAGAGGGTGAAGGCATGTACAGAGCATCAGATTGGGGAAGAGCAGTGCGGTTTCAGAAGTGGTAGAGGATGTGTGGATCAGGTGTTTGCTTTGAAGAATGTATGTGAGAAATACTTAGAAAAGCAAATGGATTTGTATGTAGCATTTATGGATCTGGAGAAGGCATATGATAGAGTTGATAGAGATGCTCTGTGGAAGGTATTAAGAATATATGGTGTGGGAGGCAAGTTGTTAGAAGCAGTGAAAAGTTTTTATCGAGGATGTAAGGCATGTGTACGTGTAGGAAGAGAGGAAAGTGATTGGTTCTCAGTGAATGTAGGTTTGCGGCAGGGGTGTGTGATGTCTCCATGGTTGTTTAATTTGTTTATGGATGGGGTTGTAAGGGAGGTAAATGCAAGAGTCCTGGAAAGAGGGGCAAGTATGAAGTCTGTTGGGGATGAGAGAGCTTGGGAAGTGAGTCAGTTGTTGTTCGCTGATGATACAGCGCTGGTGGCTGATTCATGTGAGAAACTGCAGAAGCTGGTGACTGAGTTTGGTAAAG
Organism: Panulirus ornatus; assembly: GCF_036320965.1. Lineage (NCBI taxonomy): Eukaryota > Metazoa > Arthropoda > Malacostraca > Decapoda > Palinuridae > Panulirus > Panulirus ornatus. Next base: position 3,112,338 of record NC_092266.1, read on the forward strand.
TGTGTGGAAGAAGAAAGTTGAGAGTAAATGTGAATAAGAGCAAGGTTATTAGGTACAGTAGGGGTGAGGGTCAAGTCAATTGGGAGGTGAGTTTGAATGGAGAAAAACTGGAGGAAGTGAAGTGTTTTAGATATCTGGGAGTGGATCTGTCAGCGGATGGAACCATGGAAGCGGAAGTGGATCATAGGGTGGGGGAGGGGGCGAAAATTTTGGGAGCCTTGAAAAATGTGTGGAAGTCGAGAACATTATCTCGGAAAGCGAAAATGGGTATGTTTGAGGGAATAGTGGTTCCAACAATGTTGTATGGTTGCGAGGCGTGGGCTATGGATAGAGTTGTGCGCAGGAGGATGGATGTGCTGGAAATGAGATGTTTGAGGACAATGTGTGGTGTGAGGTGGTTTGATCGAGTAAGTAACGTAAGGGTAAGAGAGATGTGTGGAAATAAAAAGAGCGTGGTTGAGAGAGCAGAAGAGGGTGTTTTGAAATGGTTTGGGCACATGGAGAGAATGAGTGAGGAGAGATTGACCAAGAGGATATATGTGTCGGAGGTTGAGGGAACGAGGAGAAGAGGGAGACCAAATTGGAGGTGGAAAGATGGAGTGAAAAAGATTTTGTGTGATCGGGGCCTGAACATGCAGGAGGGTGAAAGGAGGGCAAGGAATAGAGTGAATTGGAGTCATGTGGTATACAGGGGTTGACGTGCTGTCAGTGGATTGAATCAAGGCATGTGAAGCGTCTGGGGTAAACCATGGAAAGCTGTGTAGGTATGTATATTTGCGTGTGTGGACGTGTGTATGTACATGTGTATGAGGGGGGGGGGTTGGGCCATTTCTTTCGTCTGTTTCCTTGCGCTACCTCGCAAACGCGGGAGACAGCGACAAAGTATAAAAAAAAAAAAAAAAAAAAAAAAAAAAAAAAAATATATATATATATATATATATATATATATATATATATATATATATATATATATATATATATATATATCCTTTCAATACCTGGTTTAGAAAGAGATATATACATAAGTATACGTATGTAAGTAGGAGAGATGGCCAGAGAGCGTTATTGGATTACGTGTTAATTGATAGGTGAGCGAAAGAAAGACTTTTGGATGTTTATGTGCTGAGAGGTGGAACTGGAGGGATGTCTGATCATTATCTTGGGGAGGCGAAGGTGAAGATTTGTAGAGTTTTTCAGAAGAGAAGAGAGAATGTTGGGGTGAAGAGAGTGGTGAGAGTAAGTGAACTTGGGATGGAGACTTGTGTAAGGAAGTACCAGAAGAGACTGAGTACAGAATGGAAAAAAATGAGAAGAAATGACGTATGGGGAGTGGGGAAGGAATGGGATGTATTTAGGGAAGCAGTGATGGATTGCGCAAAAGATGCTTGATGCATGAGAAGCGTCGGAGGTGGGTTGAAGAAGTAAGGTTATTAGTGAAAGGAAAGAGAGAGGCATTTGGACGATTTTTGCAGGGAAATAATGCAAATGAGTGGGAGATGTATAAAAGAAAGAGGCAGGAGGCCAAGAGAAAGGTGCAAGAGGTGAAAAAGAGGGCAAATGAGAGTTGGGGTGAGAGAGTATCATTAAATTTTATGGAGAATAAAAAGATGTTTTGGAGGGAGGTAAATAAAGTGCGTAAGGCAAGGGAACAAATGGGAACTTCAATGGAGGGGGCTAATGGGGAGTTGATAACAAGTAGTGGTGATGTGAGAAGGAGATGGAGGGAGTGTTTTGAAGTTTTGTTGAATGTGTTTGATGATAGAGTGGCAGATATACGGTGTTTCGGTCTAGGTGGTGTGCAAATCGACAGGGTTAGAGAAAATGATTTGGTAAACAGAGAAGAGGTGGTAAAAGCTTTGCGGAAGATGAAAGCCGGCAAGGCAGGGGGTTCGGATGGTATTGCAGTGGAATTTATTAAAAAAGGGGGTGACTGTATTGTTGACTGGTTGGCAAGGTTATTTAATGTATGTATGATTCACAGTGAGGTGCCTGAGGATTTTCGGAATGCTTGCATAGTGCCATTGTACAATGGCAAAGGGAATGAGAGTGAGTGCTCAAATTACAGAGGTATAAGTTTGTTGAGTATTCCTGGTAAATTATATGGGAGGGTATTGATTGAGAGGGTGAAGGCATCTACAGAGCATCAGATTGGGGAAGAACAGTGTGGTTTCATAATTGGTAGAGGATGTGTGGATCAGGTGTTTGCTTTGAAGAATGTATGTGAAAAATACTTAGAAAAGCAAATGTATCTGTATGTAGCATTTATGGATCTGGAGAAGGCATTTGATAGAGTTGATAGAAATGCTCTGTGTAGGGTATTAAGGATATATGGTGTGAGAGGGAAGTTGTTAGAAGCAGTGAAAAGTTTTTAATCAAGGATGTAAGGCATTTGTACACGCAGGAAGAGAGGAAAGTGATTGGTTCTCAGTGAATGTAGGTTTGCGGCAGGGGTGTGTGATGTATCCATGGTTGTATAATTTGTTTATGGATGGGGTTGTTAGGGAGGTGAATGCAAGAGTTTTGGAAAGAGGGGCAAGTATGCAGTCTGTAGCGGATGAGAGAGCTTGGGAAGTGAGTCAGTTGTTGTTCGCTGATGATACAGCGCTGGTGGCTGATTCATGTGAGAAACTGCAGAAGCTGGTGACTGAGTTTGGTAAAGTGTGTGAAAGAAAAGAAAGTTGAGAGTAAATGTGAATAAGAGTAATGTTATTAGGTACAGTAGTGTTGAGGGTCAAGTCAATTTGGAGGTAAGTTTGAATGGAGAAAAACAGGTGGAAGTGAAGTGTTTTAGATATCTTGGAGTGGATTTCGCACCGGATGGAACCATGGAAGCGGAAGTGAATCATAGGGTGAGGGAGGGGGAGAAAATTCTGGGAGCCTTGAAGAATGTGTGGAAGTCGAGAACATTATCTCTGAAAGCAAAAATGGGTATGTTTGAAGGAATAGTGGTTCCTACAATGTTGTATGGTTGTGAGGCGTGGGCTATGGGTACAGTTGTGCGCAGGAGGGTGGATGTGCTGGAAATGAGATGTTTGAGGAGAATATGTGGTATGAGGTGGTTTGATCGAGTAAGTAATAATAGGGTAAGAGAGATGTGTGGTAATAAAAAGAGTGTGGTAGAGAGAGCAGAAGAGAGTGTTTTGAAATGGTTTGGTCACATGGAGAAAGTGAGTGAAGATACATTGACTAAGATGATATATGTGTCAGAGGTGGAGGGAACGAGGAGAAGTGGGAGACCAAATTGGAGGTGGAAAGATGGAGTGAAATAGAGTGAACAGAGTGAATTGGAACGATGTGGTATACCGGGGTCGACGTGCTGTCAATGGATTGAACCAGGGCATGTGAAGCGTCTGGGGTAAACCATAAATGTTCGGTGGGGCCTGGATGTGGAAAGAGAGCTGTGTTTTCAGTGCATTATTACATGACAGCTCGAGACTAAATGTGAACGGATGGGGCCTTTGTTGTCTTTTCCTAGCCCTACCCCGCACACATGAGGGGGGAGGGCGATGTTTTTTTATGTGTGGCGAGGTGGCGATGGGAATGAATAAAGGCAGACAGTATGAATTATTTACATGGGTATATATATATATATATATATATATATATATATATATATATATATATATATATATATATATATATATATATATATATATATATATATATATATATATATATATATATATATATATATATGTCTGTGTGGGTATATATATGTATACATTGAGATGTATAGTTATGTATATTTGCGGGTGTGGACGTGTATGTATATACATGTGTATGTGGGTGGGTTGGGCCATTCTTTCGTCTGTTTCTTTGCGCTACCTCGCTAACGCGGGAGACCGCGACAAAGCAATATTTATATATATATATATATATATATATATATATATATATATATATATATATATATATATATATATATATATATGGAAGTAAGGGGAGTGGGGGAGGAATGGGATGTATTTAGGGAACCAGTGATGGATTGCGCAAAAGATGCTTGTGGCATGAGAAGACTGGGAGGTGGGTTGATTAGAAAGGGTAGTGAGTGGTGGGATGAAGAAGTAAGAGTATTAGTGAGAGAAGAGAGAGGCATTTGGACGATTTTTGCAGGGAATAAATGCAATTGAGTGGGAGATGTATAAAAGAAAGAGACAGGAGGTCAAGAGAAAGGTGCAAGAGGTGAAAAAAAGGGCAAATGAGAGTTTGGGTGAGAGAGTATCATTAAATTTTAGGGAGAATAAAAAGATGTTCTGGAAGGAGGTAAATAAAGTGCGTAAGACAAGGGAGCAAATGGGAACTTCAGTGAAGGGCGCAAATGGGGAGGTGATAACAAGTAGTGGTGATGTGAGAAGGAGATGGAGTGAGTATTTTGAAGGTTTGTTGAATGTGTTTGATGATAGAGTGGCAGATATAGGGTGTTTTGGTCGAGGTGGTGTGCAAAGTGAGAGGGTTAGGGAAAATGATTTGGTAAACAGAGAAGAGGTAGTGAAAGCTTTGCGGAAGATGAAAGCCGGCAAGGCAGCAGGTTTGGATGGTATTGCAGTGGAATTTATTAAAAAAGGGGGTGACTGTATTGTTGACTGGTTGGTAAGGTTATTTAATGTATGTATAACTCATGGTGAGGTGCCTGAGGATTGGCGGAATGCGTGCATACTGCCATTGTACAAAGGCAAAGGGGATAAGAGTGAGTGCTCAAATTACAGAGGTATAAGTTTGTTGAGTATTCCTGGTAAATTATATGGGAGGGTATTGATTGAGAGGGTGAAGGCATGTACAGAGCATCAGATTGGGGAAGAGCAGTGTGGTTTCAGAAGTGGTAGAGGATGTGTGGATCAGGTGTTTGCTTTGAAGAATGTATGTGAGAAATACTTAGAAAAGCAAATGGATTTGTATGTAGCATTTATGGATCTGCAGAAGGCATATGATAGAGTTGATAGAGATGCTCTGTGGAAGGTATTAAGAATATATGGTGTGGGAGGAAAGTTGTTAGAAGCAGTGAAAAGTTTTTATCGAGGATGTAAGGCATGTGTACGTGTAGGAAGAGAGGAAAGTGATTGGTTCTCAGTGAATGTAGGTTTGCGGCAGGGGTGTGTGATGTCTCCATGGTTGTTTAATTTGTTTATGGATGGGGTTGTTAGGGAGGTAAATGCAAGAGTTTTGGAAAGAGGGGCAAGTATGAAGTCTGTTGGTGATGAGAGAGCTTGGGAAGTGAGTCAGTTGTTGTTCGCTGATGATACAGCGCTGGTGGCTGATTCATGTGAGAAACTGCAGAAGCTGATGACTGAGTTTGGTAAAGTGTGTGGAAGAAGAAAGTTAAGGGTAAATGTGAATAAGAGCAAGGTTATTAGGTACAGTAGGGTTGAGGGTCAAGTCAATTGGGAGGTGAGTTTGAATGGAGAAAAACTGGAAGAAGTGAAGTGTTTTAGATATCTGGGAGTGGATCTGGCAGCGGATGGAACCATGGAATCGGAAGTGGATCATAGGGTGGGGGAGGGGGCGAAAATTCTGGGAGCCTTGAAGAATGTGTGGAAGTCGAGAACATTATCTCGGAAAGCAAAAATGGGTATGTTTGAAGGAATAGTGGTTCCAACAATGTTGTATGGTTGCGAGGCGTGGGCTATGGATAGAGTTGTGCGCAGGAGGATGGATGTGCTGGAAATGAGATGTTTGAGGACAATGTGTGGTGTGAGGTGGTTTGATCGAGTGAGTAACGTAAGGGTAAGAGAGATGTGTGGAAATAAAAAGAGCGTGGTTGAGAGAGCAGAAGAGGGTGTTTTGAAGTGGTTTGGGCACATGGAGAGGATGAGTGAGGAAAGATTGACCAAGAGGATATATGTGTCGGAGGTGGAGGGAGCAAGGAGAAGAGGGAGACCAAATTGGAGGTGGAAAGATGGAGTGAAAAAGATTTTGTGATCGGGGCCTGAACATGCAGGAGGGTGAAAGGAGGGCAAGGAACAGAGTGAATTGGAGCGATGTGGTATACCGGGGTTGACGTGCTGTCAGTGGATTGAATCAAGGCATGTAAAGCGTCTGGGGTAAACCATGGAAAGCTGTGTAGGTATGTATATTTGCGTGTGTGGACGTATGTATATACATGTGTATGGGGGGGGGGGGGTTGGGCCATTTCTTTCGTCTGTTTCCTTGCGCTACCTCACAAACGCGGGAGACAGCGACAAAGTATAAAAAAAAAAATATATATATAATATATATATATATATATATATATATATATATATATATATATATATATATATATATATATATATATATATATATATATATATATATATATATATATATATATATATATATATATATATATATATATATATATATATATATATATATATATATATATATATATATATATATATATATATATATATATATTTTTTTTTTTTTCAACTATTCGCCATTTCCCGCGTTAGCGAGGTAGCGTTAAGAACAGAGGACTGGGCCTTTTTTGGAATATCCTCACCTGGCCCCCTCTGTTCCTTCTTTTGGAAAATTAAAAAAAAAAGAGAGGGGAGGATATTAATATTATTTTACAGAAATACTAGTATAGTACCAGAGATGAAACAATATCATTTGTTTATCATTGTGTGGTCTCACCTGTTTGGCGCCTGACCTCCCTGGTGGGGTCCTCTGTGATCTTGGTAAAGATGGGTGTGACGTCATGAGTCGCTCCAGTACACGCGGGTCGTGGCCGGTTCTCACCACATGAGATCTTGAATGCGTTCAACTACCTTACGTTTTACTATACTGCTTTTTCGGGAGAAACATTTAGGACATTCTGAACATAAGCATGGTTTCTGCCCTGTGTGAACTCTCCGATGTCTTCCTTAATCACCTCTTCAAGAAAATTGTTTTTGACATTCTGAACACCGGTATGGCTTCTTGCCTTGTGAACTCTCAGGTGTCTGACTAAAGCACTTTTACCAGGGAGAGTTTCTTGACATTCTGAACACTATTATGGTTCCTCGCTTGTGTAACCTCTCGATGTGTCACTGAAGTACTTATACCAGAAAAGGTTTTTTGATATTTTTTTTACTTGTTTGGCTTCTCGGCTGTGTGAACTCTCAGACGTTTTACTAAATTACCTCTGTTATAGAATTGTTTTTTATATTCTGAACATTGGCATGGCTTTTAGCCTGTGTGAAGTCTCAGGTGTGTCACTAAATTACTTTTCTGAGAAAAACTTTTTTGACATTCTGAACATTGGTATGGCTTCTCACCTGTGTGAAGTCTCAGGTGTGTCACTAAATGACTTTTCCGAGAAAAACTTTTTTGACATTCTGAACATTGGTATGGCTTCTCACCTGTGTGAAGTCTCAGGTGTGTCACTAAATTACTTTTCTGAGAAAAACTTTTTTGACATTCTGAACAATGGTATGGCTTCTCGCCTGTGTGAAGTCTCAGGTGTGTCACTAAATTACTTTTCCGAGAAAAACTTTTTTGACATTCTGAACATTGGTATAGCTTCTCACCTCTGTGAAATCTCAGGTGTCTTACTAAATCAATTTTCTGAGAAAAGGTTTCTTGGCATTCTGAACATTGGTATGGCTTCTCACCTGTGTGAACTCTCAGGTGTGTCACTAAATTACTTTTCTGAGAAAAAGTTTTTTGACATTCTGCACATTGGTATGGCTTCTCGCCTGTATGAACTCTCTGGTGTCTCACTAATTCACATTTCTGAGAAAAACTTTTTCGACATTCTGAACATTGGTATGGCTTCTCGCCCGTGTGAACTCTCAGGTGTGTCACTAAATTACTTTTCTGAGAGAAAGTTTTTTGACATTCTGAACATCGGTATGGCATCTCGCCGGTGTGAACTCTCGGGTTCTCACTAATTTACTTTTCTGAGAAAAAGTTTTTTGACATTCTGAACATTGCTATGGCTTCTCGCTCGTGTGAACTCTCAGGTGTGTCATCTAAACTACTTTTCTGAGAAAAACTTTTCTGACATTCTGAACATTGGTATGGCTTCTCGCCCGTGTGAACTCTCAGGTGTGTCACTAACCTACTTTTAGAAGAAAAACTTTTTTGACATTCTGAACATTGGTATGGGTTCTCACCAGTATGGATTCTCAAGTGTTTCTTTAAATCACATTTTTTAGAAAAATACTTTTGACGCTCTGAACACTGATATTGCTTTTGTCCAATGTGAACTTTCATCTGCAACACTAAGTTGTTCTTACGGGAGAAGGTACTCTGGCATTCTTTACACTGATATGTCTTCTCAAAAGTATGTAATTTCATGTGCCTATGAAGATAGACATGTTTCGTAAAGCTTTTCTGACACTCAGGACATTTGAAGGGTTTTTCTTGTGTTTATGACCTTCTGTCTCCTGTTGTCAAAACTGTTTGAGGAGGTTTCGCTGCACGGAGAATATGTCCCTGGTTGTCCCTCCATGCTGCAGTCTTCTGTATCACCATAACACGTTTATAACACAGTGTAGCTCACCCTGTCAGTCCACAACTGCCGTCCGTGACACCATGAGATGCTTTGCGAGTGAACACCAGAGAGAGACTGACCTTGGCTAGAGTGTGGGATATAATGCCAACTCACTCTCCACCCTACGTTGCCTCCAGTCCATTTCTCTCGTGCTTTTTTCTATCTTTTTTACCATCCATCATCCAACATCTCTCGACCGTTAGGCTTGAACAATTTCTACCCCAGCTTCCCCACACCATTCAGGAAAATTACTTCCTGAGGAGCGGAGGCTTGGTGTGGACCTGTTCTCACCTAACGGGGTTGAGACCCTCACATTCTTACCACTCCCGCCGAGCCTCCTGGGTTACCCTGTGATAGTGCAGGGTCCTCCCTGGAGTGGGGTTGTGGTCCCTCACCTACGTTTCCTCGGCATTAGGACATTGATGCCATCATGCCTCCTGACATTCGTTTAAAATTGATTAAAACCGAAAGTCCCCCCCCCCCTCTTTACACGTTCGAATTACTAACGATTGTATTTAAGACCACTGAGGTCCGTCCCAGTAGGGTTATTCAATCCCCTACTAATAAATATCTATATAAAATATGTTTAAGCAAGGATAGCGATCCAGATGAGATCCTATCCAAGCTTACGACCACCCCCTTCAAGCTAGATGTATCGATAGTGCTAATAATATTGATGCATCTATCTTGTCCCTTAACCCCATAGAGATAACTGAAGCCATAAATCAAGAAAACAGTGACATTAATGTCATCAACGTTTTCAAACTGAACATTTCAAGATCACTTAAATACAATGCTCTAACTCGACCGAGACAGATCGCCTACTCTCCCGGGGAATCTTGTTTCCCATGATCTCAGTGCCTGCCAAATACCACAAACCCGACCAGTACCTCGATATACAAGGTTTTAAATGTCTACAATACGGACACGAGACTAAGAGCTGCAAAGCTCAGCACCAGACATGCAGTCAATGTGCGGAAATTGATCACGGTTTTCGTGAGTGTAAGGCTCAGGCAGCAACCTGTGTTAATTGTAAAGGTCAACACGTTGCTGTATCTGGGCAATGCCCACGAAAGTATGAGCAACTCCGCTCGGCGCGACAATCTCTCAAAACCTCCAGCTCGTCCCCTTCTACAAACCCTCACCTCTACGCAACAGTTGCTGCTGCACCTCCGTCTGCCACCCAAGCTTCTCCTATCCCATCCACAAACTCCTCCGACCTCCTCACTCTACAAGGAAGGATGCATGCGTGCTACCTCAAAGCACTGTTCTTGAGCAAGGAAGACAAGTCTGAATTTGTCAGGATTTTCGACTTGCTGCCAGCACACATCAACCTGCCCAATGTACTTACTCCACCCGAACTCCTCACCTCCCCCGCCAACAGCCATCCTTCCCAGGCTCCTGTCACACGTCTCCCTGACCCCTAACGCAAATATGTCCCAGGATACTTCCAGTAACACTTCAAACTCTCCCCCAGCAACACAACCTGTCACCCTCCAGATACCTCCCCCGCACCCCCTAACACAACTCCATCTACCACCCCTCAACTCTACACCAACAACCCATCCATTTCTCCACTTACCAGTTCCTCTTCCACACTCACCATCACAACTTCCGCTTCCCCCCGACCGTCCCTCTCGAGCCTCCACTTCCCAATCCCTCCCCTCCCGCCCTCCTTCCCCTCCACCTCCCCTCCTCTCGCACCTAACCCTCCCAGAGGAGCCACAGAACCTGACCCTGCCGACTCACCAGACAACCTACCTGCTTACAACGTCGACATTCGACTCGTCGACAATGACTCTCCCCCTCCCTAACCCCTCCCAGGAAGTTGCCGACCCAAGACCAGACAAACCTCCACCGAAGTTCACATGAAGACCCTCAACGGAATGCCAATGGCAGTCATCGACCACAGAATTAAAAGAACGATAAACTTCCCAAAATCGTAAAATGCTTAAAATCTTGCAGTTTAATGTGCTCATCTACCACAATGGCCGTCATCTGGTTGCCACTCTCCTCGAAGAGAAAAGACCCGATGTTTTGATAATTAACAGCACATGTATCACTAATGGGTGTAGAATTAGACACTACGGATATACATCCCGACAGTCTTCAGACGGTAGACACGAGGGAGTCGCCATTCTTACACGCAATACTGTCGAACACGAATGATAACCACTTCATGGCGTCTCGAACACTTTCTAGCAGTAAACACAATACATGGCTTCATTATCTTGTGCACTACATACTCTCGACCCAACACTAACATTCCACTCCACGATCTTTGGACAGTATTCAATCACACTCATATCCCAGTCTACCTTCTAGCTGACCTCAACGCCCAACACAGAACCTTCCACCACAACAGAAACAATTCTCACGGTGATGACCTATTCGCTTTATGCTCCTTCAATCGTCTCAACTTCCTAGGACCTTTCTTCCATACCATCTTCACTGGCCCAGGAGGAAAGGGCAGACCCGACCTTGTCTTCTCCAACAGAGCCAGTAATTATCTTCATTACTTTTTGTCTCCAGGACCACTGTGTGTTTCCGACCACATCCTTCTCTTTCTTCACCTCTCATCTAACCCTATCCCCGTCCCACCACCCTCACACTACCACTACAGAAAAAAGCAGACTAGCGCAACTTCAAAGACACTCTTTCTAATTGCACTTACACCACAAACTATGAAAATCACCCAATAACACTAATAGACACAGAAATAGAATATATACACCAAACAATCACACACGCAGCTGACGCATCTATCCCAAAATCCCCATTTACCACAAGATACACCTTTCCATCTCCCAAAACAACAAGACTCCTCTCGTACTACCGTCGACGGTTTGAGCATTACACACATCGATTGGGTCTAGTACGGCGGGACCTCACCTCCCTACGAAACCACGCACTCAACAGCCTCAAAGAAGACCACAATAGACACTGGAAATCTCTAATCATCACAGCAGGAGAACACCGAATCAGATCCCCTCAGGAGTTTTAGAGCCGAATCCGAAAACTCAAAGGAATACCCAAAAGAGATTTAATGGACTAAATGATAACACTCAACATCATAACCCATAAGACATCGCCAACATCTTACAAAAATACTGGGAGGGTATCTTTCACCCACATCCCCCACATCCTCTGGCGTACGAAAGCACTCAAATTGTCACAAAACATATACAAAACTGACCCAGTCACTTTTACCCAGAACAAATCATACACCTGCAATTCCTTTCAGACGACCACCTACTCACAACTCCCATAAGATCGAGCGAGGTCATATTCCTTCTACTGAAATCCCCCAAAGTAGCCCCAGGTATCTCAGGCATTGGTTACCAACTACTTACCCACCTCCCTGACAACACTATCAAAGCCATAACCTCCATCTTCAACGCAGCACTATCCTCAGGCTAAATCCCAGCGAATTTCAAAACAGCAACGACCACCATGATACCTAAGCCCAATGAATCAAACAGAGACCCAATTAACTACAGACCCATTAGCTTACTTGAGTCCATCTGGAAGACATTTGAAAGAATCTTAAACAACAGACTCAGAAACACCTAACGAACAACAACCTACTCTCACACCAACAGTTTGGCTTTCGACATTACTCCACACAAGATGAACTTAACATAATCACCAACTACATAAAAATCAACACGCGGACATACAAAAGATGTTAAGAAAACCTTTGACACCGTTTGGCATGATGGCTTGAGGTACAAACTAAGCACCCAATTTAAATTCCCACGACCCACCATTAGACTTCTTTCTAATAATCTTAGCAACAGAAAAACCCGAATGAAATATAGAAACTCTTACGCAAACTACTTCCCTCTCAACGCTGATGTACCTCAAGGCTCCGTGCTGGCCCCCACTCTTTACACACTACTCAAATGATCTTCCCAATCCTACACACTCGGACTCCATCACTCTCCAATATGCAGATGACGCTACCCAACTGATTAGAGCCAGAACCCTCGCACACTTAACCAGTAGAACTCGGGAGGAAATTGACCACGTTTCGCTTTGGGGATTAAAATGGAGGACAAAGTCAAATCCTGCAAAATGCAACACATCCTACTTTAACGTAAGTCAGAGATACAACATAAGTAATGTTAACTTACACTCCTGTATACACCGTCATTTACCCATACCGATCTCACATACCAACACTGTACTGGGCCTAAATTATGATGTTCACCTACGGATGAACCATCACATTCAATCTATAGCGGCCATTGTGAGAGCGGAGCTCGCGAAATTGTAAAGATTTAGAGAGGAGCAATTCAAAACCAAATTGCACCTCTATAAAGCATCAATTCGACCACTTATCACCTACGCCCCTTCAGCTCTTGAACTCGGAGCCAAATCCAACACCCACGCCCTCCAAATGATTCAGAATAATACTCCACGTTGGGTCTTCAACACCAAATGGAACGAGTTCATCAGGAATGCGGAACTCCACGAGAGAGTGCGATTGCCTCCACTAAACATCTATTGAAGGAAACTGTACGAAAAATAAGTAGAGCGATTTGAAATACACCATACCTACTGGACTGACTACTTCAATAATCTTCTGGGAATAGATCACCTAGACCACATGTTCAATGTTCAACCTGTACAATATCCAGTCCCCATATATTTGAATTTAAAAACTACAAAATATTATAGATCTTACAACTAAATCCGTGTAGGGAACATCTTGGCAATATCAGTGTCTGTCTGTCAGAGATACGATCCATCTCTTATACCCTTCAAGAAAAAAAAAAAAGAAAAAACCTCCTTCGCCCTCCACTCATCAGCTCTGTCCTAGCTATCCCCCTTACCCGATTCACGCTGGGTTGAGCCCTGGCTCATTTCCTCCTAGAAAAATTCACTTCCTCTAACAACTCTTGCTCTTTCCTCTTCTCCTTTCCCACCCTCTTACTTGGAAGGGACTTTTCTATCATCATTCATTCATTCATTCGGACTCACTGGACCATAAGCTGGTCAGAGGTGGACAGCTCTTGTGGTGGCCAAGCAGTTTAGCTCACTACACTGTCATTTTGATGACCTAGGCACCAGTCCTGTGCACCCAGTCGTGACTGTTTCCATAAAAGTATTCATATACATATGTTCATTAAAATTTAACAAAGCATACACCTGGTGCACATACCTGGTCGTACTAAGCCACACTGGGTATGAGGCGGCTGCTCTGTCTAAGACCAGTATTCGGGCCCCGGAATATCGTTGGTCCAGCACTAGACACAACACTATGGAGGCTGGTTGTGTGTTTATGTGTAGGCGTCTATTTGCCTATTTATCTTCCCTTGATATGCCTGCCTCATTGTCTATTTCATTTAACATTAATTACATGGGTCAAATGATATGACAATGTATCCATGAGGTGCATCAGACTCTCAGGTTTGCTTTATCAATTCAACGAATTCATAAAGCTTAAAGTTCAATGTATGAGAAGCTAATGACCTTCATTATATCTACTAAGGATAATATTGCACTACTGCCAGTCATCTATGTCAATAGGTCTCATATCCTTCAGTTGTAAAGGACGGTCATCAATTGTCCAATACAGATGAGGACTCATAAAACCTTATGTGGCTGTACACAGTATAAATGGTTGCATCATTCTTATATCATAAGGAATTATCATAAGGGTTATATCACAAGATCAGCTTGAAATGAATATAGATTCTTAATGGCGCGTAAGTGTGTATCACCAACATCAATACCATCGCAGTTCATATGGCGAATAGTATGAAAGATATATATATATATATATATATATATATATATATATATATATATATATATATATATATATATATATATATATATATATATATATATATATATATATATATATACATTTTTTTTTTCTTTTTTTTTTCTTTTTTTGCTTTGTCGCTGTCTCCCGCGTTTGCGAGGTAGCGCAAGGAAACAGTCGAAAGAAAATGGCCCAACCCACCCCGATACACATGTATATACATACGTCCACACACGCAAATATACACACCTACACAGCTTTCCATGGTTTACCCCAGACGCTTCACATGCCTTGATTCAATCCACTGACAGCACGTCAACCCCGGTATACCACATCGCTCCAATTCACTCTATTCCTTGCCCTCCTTTCACCCTCCTGCATGTTCAGGCCCCGATCACACAAAATCTTTTTCACTCCATCTTTCCACCTCCAATTTGGTCTCCCTCTTCTCCTCGTTCCCTCCACCTCCGACACATATATCCTCTTGGTCAATCTTTCCTCACTCATTCTCTCCATGTGCCCAAACCATTTCAAAACACCCTCTTCTGCTCTCTCAACCACGCTCTTTTTATTTCCACACATCTCTCTTACCCTTACGTTACTTACTCGATCAAACCACCTCACACCACACATTGTCCTCAAACATCTCATTTCCAGCACATCCATCCTCCTGCGCACAACTCTATCCATAGCCCACGCCTCGCAACCATACAACATTGTTGGAACCACTATTCCTTCAAACATACCCATTTTTGCTTTCCGAGATAATGTTCTCGACTTCCACACATTCTTCAAGGCTCCCAGAATTTTCGCCCCCTCCCCCACCCTATGATCCACTTCCGCTTCCATGGTTCCATCCGCTGCCAGATCCACTCCCAGATATCTAAAACACTTCACTTCCTCCAGTTTTTCTCCATTCAAACTCACCTCCCAATTGACTTGACCCTCAACCCTACTGTACCTAATAACCTTGCTCTTATTCACATTTACTCTTAACTTTCTTCTTTCACACACTTTACCAAACTCAGTCACCAGCTTCTGCAGTTTCTCACATGAATCAGCCACCAGCGCTGTATCATCAGCGAACAACAACTGACTCACTTCCCAAGCTCTCTCATCCCCAACAGACTTCATACTTGCCCCTCTTTCCAAAACTCTTGCATTCACCTCCCTAACAACCCCATCCATAAACAAATTAAACAACCATGGAGACATCACACACCCCTGCCGCAAACCTACATTCACTGAGAACCAATCACTTTCCTCTCTTCCTACACGTACACATGCCTTACATCCTCGATAAAAACTTTTCACTGCTTCTAACAACTTGCCTCCCACACCATATATTCTTAATACCTTCCACAGAGCATCTATCAACTCTATCATATGCCTTCTCCAGATCCATAAATGCTACATACAAATCCATTTGCTTTTCTATGTATTTCTCACATACATTCTTCAAAGCAAACACCTGATCCACACATCCTCTACCACTTCTGAAACCACACTGCTCTTCCCCAATCTGATGCTCTGTACATGCCTTCACCCTCTCAATCAATACCCTCCCATATAATTTACCAGGAATACTCAACAAACTTATACCTCTGTAATTTGAGCACTCACTCTTATCCCCTTTGCCTTTGTACAATGGCACTATGCACGCATTCCACCAATTCTCAGGCACCTCACCATGAGTCATACATACATTAAATAACCTCACCAACCAGTCAACAATACAGTCACCCCCTTTTTTAATAAATTCCACTGCAATACCATCCAAACCTGCTGCCTTGCCGGCTTTCATCTTCCGCAAAGCTTTTACTACCTCTTCTCTGTTTACCAAATCATTTTCCCTAACCCTCTCACTTTGCACACAACCTCGACCAAAACACCCTATATCTGCCACTCTATCATCAAACACATTCAACAAACTTTCAAAATACTCACTCCATCTCCTTCTCACATCACCACTACTTGTTATCACCTCCCCATTTGCGCCCTTCACTGAAGTTCCCATTTGCTCCCTTGTCTTACGCACTTTATTTACCTCCTTCCAGAACATCTTTTTATTCTCCCTAAAATTTAATGATACTCTCTCACCCCAACTCTCATTTGCCCTTTTTTTCACCTCTTGCACCTTTCTCTTGACCTCCTGTCTCTTTCTTTTATACATCTCCCACTCAATTGCATTTTTTCCCTGCAAAAATCGTCCAAATGCCTCTCTCTTCTCTTTCACTAATACTCTTACTTCTTCATCCCACCACTCACTACCCTTTCTAATCAACCCACCTCCCACTCTTCTCATGCCACAAGCATCTTTTGCGCAATCCATCACTGATTCCCTAAATACATCCCATTCCTCCCCCACTCCCCTTACTTCCATTGTTCTCACCTTTTTCCATTCTGTACTCAGTCTCTCCTGGTACTTCCTCACACAAGTCTCCTTCCCAAGCTCACTTACTCTCACCACCCTCTTCACCCCAACATTCACTCTTCTTTTCTGAAAACCCATACAAATCTTCACCTTAGCCTCTACAAGATAATGATCAGACATCCCTCCAGTTGCACCTCTCAGCACATTAACATCCAAAAGTCTCTCTTTCGCGCGCCTGTCAATTAACACGTAATCCAATAACGCTCTCTGGCCATCTCTCCTACTTACGTAAGTATACTTATGTATATCTCGCTTTTTAAACCAGGTATTCCCAATCATCAGTCCTTTTTCAGCACATAAATCTACAAGCTCTTCACCATTTCCATTTACAACACTGAACACCCCATGTATACCAATTATTCCCTCAACTGCCACATTACTCACCTTTGCATTCAAATCACCCATCACTATAACCCGGTCTCGTGCATCAAAACCACTAACACACTCATTCAGCTGCTCCCAAAACACTTGCCTCTCATGATCTTTCTTCTCATGCCCAGGTGCATATGCACCAATAATCACCCATCTCTCTCCATCAACTTTCAGTTTTACCCATATTAATCGAGAATTTACTTTCTTACATTCTATCACATACTCCCACAACTCCTGTTTCAGGAGTACTGCTACTCCTTCCCTTGCTCTTGTCCTCTCACTAACCCCTGACTTTACTCCCAAGACATTCCCAAACCACTCTTCCCCTTTACCCTTGAGCTTCGTTTCACTCAGAGCCAAAACATCCAGGTTCCTTTCCTCAAACATACTACCTATCTCTCCTTTTTTCACATCTTGGTTACATCCACACACATTTAGGCACCCCAGTCTGAGCCTTCGAGGAGGATGAGTACTCCCCGCGTGACTCCTTCTTCTGTTTCCCATTTTAGAAAGTTAAAAAAATACAAGGAGGGGAGGATTTCTGGCCCCCCGCTCCCGTCCCCTCTAGTCGCTTTCTACGACACGCGAGGAATGCGTGGGAAGTATTCTTTCACCCCTATCCCCAGGGATAATATATATATATATATATATATATATATATATATATATATATATATATATATATATATATATATATATATATATATATATATATATATATATATATATATATACACACACACACACATATATACCACATACACACACACACACATACATACGCACATATACACACACACACATACATATATATACATATGAAAAATGTAAGAAACAATTTAGAAAACTGAAACTTCTAGCTTTCATACTATTCGCCATCTCCCGCATTAGCGAGGTTGCGCCAAGAACAGAGGATTGGACCTTTGATGGAATATCCTCAAATGGCCCCCTTCTCTGTCCCTTCTTTGTCGCTGTCTCCCACATTAGCGAGAGAACGCAAGGAAACAGACAAAAGAATGGCCAAACCCACCCACATACACATATATATAAATACACGTCCACACACACAAATATACATGCTTATACATCTCAACGTATACATATATATATACACACAGACATATACATATATACACATGTACGTAATTCATACTGTCTGCCTTTAATCATTCCGATCGCCACCCTACCACACATCAAATAACAACCTCCCAAGTGCGCAAGGCAGCGCTAGGAAAAGAGACGAAGGCCATATTCGTTCACACTTAGTCTCTAGCTCTCATGTAGAATGCACTGAAACCACAGCTCCCTTTCCACATCCAGGCCCCACAGAACTTTCCATGGTTTACCCCAGACGCTTCACACGCCCTGGTTCAATCCATTGACAGCACGTCGACCCCAGTGTACCACATCGTTCCAATTCACTCTATTTCTTGCACGCCTTTCACCCTCCTGCATGTTCAGGCTCCGATCATTCAAAATCTTTTCACCACATCTTTTCACCTCAAATCTGGTCTCCCACTTCTCCTCGTTCCCTCCACCTCTGACACATATATCCTCTAGTCAATCTTTCCTCACTCATTCTCTCCATGTGACCAAACCAATTCAAAACACCCTCTTCTGCTCTCTCAACCACACTCTATTTATTACCACACATCTCTCTTACCCTATTATTACTTACTCGATCGAACAACCTCACACCACATACTGTCCTCAAACATCTCATTTCCAGCACATCCACCCTCCTGCGCACAACTCTATAGTCCATGCCTCGCAACCATATAACAGTGTTGGAACCATTATTCCTTCAGATATACCCATTTTTGCTTTCCGAGATAATGTTCTCGACTTCCACGGAGTCTTCAACGCTCCCAGAACTTTCGCCCCTCTCCCCCACCCTATGATTCACTTCCGCTTCCATGGTTCCATCAGCTGCCAGATCCACTCCAAGATATCTAAAACACTTCACTTCCTCCAGTTTTTTCTCCATTCAAACTTACCTTTCAATTGACTTGTCCCTCAACCCTACTGTGTCTAATAACCTTGCTCTTATTCACATTTACCCTCAGCTTTCTTCTTTCACACACTTTACCAAACTCAGTCACCAGCTTCTGCAGTTTCTCATACGAATCAGCCACCAGCGCTGTATCATCAGCGAACAACAACTGACTCACTTTCCAAGCTCTCTCATCCACAACAGACTGCATCCTTGCCCCTCTTTCCAAAACTCTTGCATTCACCTCCCTAACAACTCCAGCCAGAAACATTAAACAACCATGGAGACATCACACACCCCTGCCGCAAACCAACATTCAATGAGAACCAATCCCTTTCCTCTCTTCCTACACGTATACATGCCTTACATCCTCGATAATAACTTTTCACTGGTTCTAACAACTTTCCCCCACACCATATATTCTTAATACCTTCAACAGAGCATCTCTAACAACTCTGTCATATGCCTTCTCCAGATCCAGAAATGCTACATACAAATCCATTTCCTTTTCTAAGTATTTCTCACATACATTCTTCAAAGAAAACACCTAATCCACGCATAATCTACCACTTCTGAATCCACACTGCTCTTCACCAATCTGATGCTCTGTACATGCCTTCACCCTCTCAGTCAATACCTTTCCATATAATTTCCCAGGTATACTCAACAAACTTATACCTCTGTAATTTGAGCACTCACTCATATCCCCTTTGCCTTTGTACAATGGCACTATGCAAGCATTCCGCCAATCATCAGGTACCTCATCATGAGTCATACATACATTTAATAACCTTACCAACCAGTCAACAAAACACTCTCCTCCTTTTTTGATAATTTCCACTGCATTACCATCTACACAAGCTGTCTTCCCGGCTTTCATCTTCTGCCAAGCTTTTGCTGCCTCTTCTGTGTTTACTAAATCATTCTGCCTAACCCTCTCACTTTGCACACCACCTCGACCAAAACACCCCATATCTGCCACTCTATCATCAAACACATTCAACAAACCTTCAAAATACTCACTCCATCTCCTTCTGATGATGATGATGATGATGATAGAAAAGTCCCTTCCAAGGAGTGGCGGGAAAAGAGAAGGGGGAAAGAGCAAGAATTGTTAGAGGAAGTGAATTTTAGAGGTAGGAAAAGAGCCAGGGCTTAACCCAGCTTGCATTGGAAAAAAATATGTTAAGAAGGGCGGAGATGATGAGTGGAGGGCAAGGTTTTATCTTAGTTATTTATTATTTATCTTTTTTTATCACTGTATCTTTTCCTATTTTATTTTCTTTTTGTATTTTATTTTTTTATCATTTTTTTATAAGGGATATAGGAGGAGATGGATCGTATCTCTGGCCGATGGACACTGATTTTACCAAGGCGTTCCCCGCACGGACTTAGCAGCAAGATCTATAGAGGTTTTTAGTTTTTTAATATATTGGCAATGGATGTTGTCCAGGTTGTATATTAAACATGTTACCTGGGTGGTCTATTCCCAGGAGATTGTTGAAGTAATCAATCCAGTGAGTATGATGTATTTGAAATCACTCTACATGTCTTTCAAACAATTTCCTTCAGTAGATGTTTGGAGGAGGGATTCGTGCTCTCTCTTGAAGTTCTGTGTTCCTGATGAACTCGTGCCATTTGATGTTAAAAACTCAACGTAAAGCTTTGTTCTGAATGATTTGGAGTGCACGGATGCTGGATTTGTCTCCGAGTTCGAGAGCTAAAGGGGCATAAGTGATAAGTTGTCGTATTAATGCTTTGTAGAGGTGCAATTTGGTTTTGAATTGCGCCTCTCTGAATCTATACAATTTTGCGATCTCCACTCTCGCAATAGCCGCTCTAGACTGTATATGTCGGTTCATTCTCAGGTGTACATCATAGTTTAGGCCTAGGACAGTGTTGGTGTTTGAGATGGGAATGGGTAAATGTCGGTGTATACGGGAGTGTAGGTAGACATTAGTTATGTCCTATCTCTGACGTACATTAAAGTAGGATATGTTGGATTTTGCTGGATTTGTTTTGATACTCCATTGTAGCTCCCAGAGCGAAACGTGGTCAATTTCCTGTTGCGTTCTATTGAATAAGTGTGTGAGGGTTCTGGCTCTGATTAGCTGTGTAACATCATCTGCATATTGGAGAGTGATGGAGTCCAGGTGTATAGGATTGGGAAGATCATTTGAGTAGAGTGTGTGAAGAGTGGGGGCCAGCACGGACCTTGGGGTACACCGGCATTAAGGAGGAAGTAGTTTGAGTAAGTGTTTCTGTATCTCATTCGGGTTTCTCTGTTCCTAAGATAGTTAGAGAGAAGCTTAATGGTGAGTCGTGGGAGTTGGAATTGGGTGCTTAGTTCATACCTCAATCCATCGTGCCACACGGTGTCAAAGGCTTATCAACATCTTTTGTAATGAATGCGGTCATTTTGTGTGTTCGTGTGTTGTTTCTTATGTAGTTCGTAATGATGTTGAGTTCATCTTGTGTGGAGCGATGTTGATGAAAGCCAAACTGCTTGTGTGAGAGTAGGTTGTTGTTTGTTAGGTGTTGTCTAAGTCTGTTGTATAAGATTCTTTCAAATGTCTTCCCAATGGACTCAAGTAGGCTGATAGGTCTGTAGTTCATTGGGTCTCTGTTGGATCTGTTGGGTTTAGGTATCATTGTGGTTGTTGCTGTTTTGAAGGCCGCGGGAAAATAGCCAGAGGCTAGTGCCGCGTTGAAGAGGAAGGTGATGGCTCTGATAGTGTTGTCAGGGAGATGTGTAAGTAGCTGGTAACCAATGCCTGAGTTACCTGGAGCTACTTTGGGTCGATTTTAGGAGGAGGAATTTGACCTCGTTCGATCTTCTGGAAGTTGTGAGAAGGTGGTCGTGTGAAAGCGATTGGAGGTGTATGATCTGTTCTGGGTAGAAGTGACTGGGTCTGTTTTGTACGTGTTGTGTGACAAGTGTTTTCGTACGCCAGAGGGTGAGGGGGGTGAGGGTGAAAGATACCTTCCCAGTGTTTTAGAAAAATGTTGGCAATGTCTTGTGGGTTATGGTGTAGAGTGCTGTCGTCATTTAGCCCATTAAAGTCTGTTTTCGGTATTCCTTTGAGTTTTCGTATTCTGTTCCAAAACTCTTGAGGAGATTTGATTCGGTGTTGTTCTGTTGTGGTGATAAGAGATTTCCAGTGTCTATCGTGGTCTTCTAGAAGACTGTTGAGTGTGTGGTTTCGTAGGGATGTGAGGTCCCACCGTACTAGGCCCAAACGACGTCTGTTTTGCTCAAAACGTCGACGGTAGCACGAGAGGAGTCTTGTTGTTTTGGGAGAAGGGAAGAAGGAGTATCTTGAAGTAATGAAGATTTGGGGATAGAAATGCCAGCTGCCTGTGTGATTGTTTCGTGTATACGTTCTGTTTCTGTGTCTATTAGTGTTATTGGGTGATTTTCGTAGTTTGTGGTGTAAGTGCAGTTGGAGAGAGTGTCTTTGGAGCTCTCCCAGTCTGCTCTTTTGTAGTGGTAGTGTGAGGGTGATGGGACGAGGATAGGGTTAGACGAGAGATGAAGAAAGATAGGGATGTGGTCGGAACTACACAATGGTCCTGGAGGCAAGAAATTATGGAGATAATTACTGGCTCTGTTGGAGAAGACATGATCAGGTCTGCCTTTTCCTCCTAGGCCAGTGAAGACAGTGTGGAAGTAAGGTCCTAGGAAGTTAAGACGTTTGTAAGAGTATAAAGCGAATAAGTCATCACCATGAGAATTGTTTCTGTTGTGGTGGAAGGTTCTGTGTTGGGCGTTGAGGTCAGCTAGAAGGTAGACTGGGATATGTGTGTGATTGAATACTGTGTAGAGATCATGGAGTGGAATGGTAGTGTTGGGTCGAGAGTATGTAGTGCAGAAGATAATGAAGCCATGTATTGTGTTTATCTTAACTGCTAGAAAGTGTTCGTATTGCCATGAGGTGGCGAGGTATTCGTGTTCGATGGTGTTGCGTATGAGAATGGCGACTCCCTCGTGTCTACTGTCTGGAGACTGTCGTGATGTATACCCGTAATGTCTAACTTTATACCCGTTGGTGATGCATGTGATGTTAAGTATCACAACATCGGGTTTTTTCTCTTCGAGGAGAGTGGCAATCAGATGACGGCCATTGTGATAGCTGCGCACGTTAAACTATAAGATTTTTAGCATTTTACGACTTATGGAAGTTTATTGGCCTTCTGTGTCTGTTGTCGATGAAGGCCGTTGACGCACCGTTTGAGAGTTTCACTTGTATCATGTTTCTAGTCTTGGGTCAGGATCTATCTGGTGAGGGGTCAGGCGAGGGGAGAGGGGAGGGGAGAGGGTCATTGTCGACAATTTGAAGGTCGAGGTTGACCGTAGGTGGGTTGTCTGGTGTGTGGGCAGGATCAGGTGCTGGGGCTCCTCTGGGAGGGTTAGTCGTTGGACGGAGGGAGGGGGAAGGGGGAGGGGGGGATTGATGAGTTGAGGTTCAGGGGAGACTGTCGTGGTGGTGGAAGTTGGGACGGTGGGGGTGGGAGAGGAATTGGTATTTGGAGAGACAGTAGGATTGTTGGTGTTGGGTTGGGGGGTTGTGGATGGAGTTGTGTTAGGGGGTGCGGAGGGGGTATTGGAAGTTGGGAGGGTGACAGGTTGAGTTGTTGGGGGAGAGTTGGAAGTGTTACTGGAGGTCTCCTGGGATACATTTTCGTCAGGGTGGCAGACGAGACAGGGGTCGGTGAGGGATGGTTGTTGGCGGGGGAGGTGAGGAGTTCAGGTGGAGTGCTTACATTGGGTAGGTTGTTGTGAGCAAGCAGCAAATCGAAGATTCTGATGAATTCCGACTTATCTTCCCCGCTCAGGAACAACGCTTTTAGGTAGCACGCATGCATCCTACCTTGTAGGGTGAGGAGGTCTGAAGAATTGGTAGTTGGGATAAGAGAAGCTTGGGTGGCAGGGGAAGGAGCAGCAGCAACTGTTGCGTAGAGGTGAGGGTTTGTGGAAGGAGGTGAGTTGGATTTTTGTGCCTGACGCACTGCGCGGAGGTGCTCCTTTTTACAAGGGCACAGCCCAATACAGCAATGTGATTACCTTTACAGTTAACGCACTTCGCTGCCTGAGCCTTGCAATCACGAAAACTATGACTAGTTTCCGCGCATTGACTACAGGTTTGGTGGGGCTCTTTACATTTCTTAGTCCCATGTCCGAATTTCAGACATTTGAAACATTGTTGTACGTCGATATATTTATCTTTCTTCAGGGATTTTGCGGGCATAGAGATCATGGGGAACAGGATTCCCCGGGAGAGCAGGCGATCGGCCTCGGTCGGGTTTGAACATTGAATTTTTATTGACCTAGAGTTGTTAGGTTTATAAACGCTGATGACGTTGACGTCATTTTTTTCACCATTGATGGCTTCAACAATTTCCGTGGGGCTGAGGGACAAGATAGATGAATCAACATTGTAGGCAATAATAGTACATCTAGCTTGAAGGGGGCAGCGGTCTTGAACGATCTGGTAGTTTTTTTAGCTAGTTCATCAATGAGAGGCTTAGATAGGATTCCATCTAAATCACTATCTTTGCCCTAGCAAATCTTAAACTGGTAATTGTTCGAAGGGAATTGAATAACCCTAGTATGACGGATCTCAGTGGTCTAAAAGACGATGGACAGGAGTTCGAACGTGGAAGGGGGTGGGGGGACAATCAGTTTTGAGGGATTTTAGACGTATGTCGGGCGGCATGTTGGTGGCATCAGTGTCCTAGTGCGAGAAAACGTGAGTGAGGGACGCTCGACGGTCCAAGGTAGGGGAGAGGTAAGAGAGAGTGTGAGGGTCTCCACCCCGTCAGGTGAGAACAGGTCCACTCCAGCCTCCACTCCTCAGGAAAATGAGTTTTCCAGAATGGGGTGGGGAAGCTGGGGTAGAGATTGCTCAAGCCAAACGGTCGAGAGATGGATGATGGATGATAAAGTATAAAAAATAAAAAGGGATGTGAAGATGGACTGGAGGCAACGCGGGGGTGTGGGGAACAGCGAGGGTGGTGAGGGAACAGCCTGCCGGCGTCGTCACCGTAACGGTCTCCCGCGGGAAGGACCAACGCGGGAGGCAACGTTACAATCCACTTCTTTCTTCGGTCATCGCTCTTCTGTCTTCTTTCTTCTGTCTTCTTTCTTCTGTCTTCTGTCTTCTTTCTTCTGTCTTCTGTCTTCTTTCTTCCCTCTTCTTTCTTCTCTCTTCGTGGGATCTGGCGGTTAATTCTCCATCAACCACTTGGTTAATACGTGGCCGAGACAGGAGCAGCAAGAACCTTCTGGAATGGCTAGAAAAGATGATGTATACGTAGGAACATTCTTATATATACCGGTCTAGATGGACGTAAAAGTAACAGTTGTATCTTCTGTGCCTATCATCGTGTGCTTTTTGTGAAATGTGCATTTTTCTTTGCATGTCTTATGAAACATAGACAACACAGCAAGCTCTATCTTATGACGCCATCATATTTTACTTTTTACTATATATACATAGAGATAATTGTATAAAATTGCCTTTCAACTTTCATCCGGATCAAGTGAGGCAGTGTGGGCGGAGTTTATGGCTTTTCTCCAGCCAATAGGGAGGGAGTTTGTGTCTGCTAGTGCATAAAACGCGCTCGCGCCACCGAAGACGACATTACCAAGTTACTGATACTTAACCCAAACAATACATAGGAATTTCACCCTTACAGCTTATCAAACTATATCAAACGCAGCCCTCTCATTGGTAGATCATTGTCAACCAATGGCAAGCACGTATTCCACCATATATAAAGGCACCGAGGCCCGTTAAACCCCGTTTTCAAACCTCTAGTCTACAAAAAAGGACTTTAACAGGCCTTCCTTTACACGCTTAACACACCCACCCACTACTACCACAAACACACGCTCCCATTACTTGTATACTTTATTTACTTATAATTTCTCGCTGTATCCCGCGTTAGCGAGGCAGCGAAAGGAATCACACAAAAGAATGGGCCAATCCTCCCACATACACATACGCGTGCAGAAACGCCCATATACATACCTATGCATTTCAACCTATACATATACATACACATACATATACATATATACACATGTACATACTTCATACTAACTGCTTTTATTTATTCTCGTCGCCACCCCGCCACATTTATTCATACTTTATATATATATATTTTTTTATTTCATACTACTCGCCATTTCCCGCGTTAGCAAGATAGCGTTAAGAACAGAGGACTAAGCCTTTGCGGGAATATCCTCACCTAGCCCCCTTCTCTTTTCCTTCTCTTGGAAAATTAAAAAAGAAAAAGGAAAAAACGAAAGGGGAGGATTTCCAGCTCCCCAACTCCCTCCCCTTTTAGTCGCCTTCTACAACACGCAGGGAATACTTGGGAAGTATTCTTTCTCCCCTATCCCCAGGGATTATATATATATATATATATATATATATATATATATATATATATATATATATATATATATATATATATATATATTATCCCTGGGGATAGGGGATTAAGAATACTTCCCACGTATTCCCTGCGTGTCGTAGAAGGCGACTAAAAGGGGAGGGAGCGGGGGGCTGGAAATCCTCCCCTCGTTTTTTTTTTTTTTTTTCCTCCAAAAGAAGGAGCAGAGGGGGCCAGGTGAGGATATTCCAAAAAAGGCCCAGTCCTCTGTTCTTAACGCTACCTCGCTAACGCGGGAAATGGCGAATAGTTTAAAAATAAAAAAGATATATATATATATATATATATATATATATATATATATATATATATATATATATATATATATATATATACATATATATATATATATATATATATATCTTATATTTATATATAAACACAATAATGGACATACGTAGGAAATATTCCATCTAATTTTTTTGTTTAATTTTTTTTCGTTTGGTGTTATTTGTTGGACTTTCTAAGACTTTATTTCTGGTTGCTTACCGTAGCTTTTGAATTAATTATTTGATTTGATTGTTAGTTGTTTATTTTGGCTTATCTAGATGTCATTTTCAATATCACTTGCGTTTATCATGGTCAACGCCATCTTCACTACATCATCACAATCATTTTGAATATCAATGGCTTTTCTGTGGTTTAAGGTTACTTTCACATCTTCACAGTCATCTTGTTTTCATCATCAATGACGTTTATTTTGGTCAAAGACTATCTTCACTACATCGGTATAGTTATCTCATTTTCAATATCATTGGCCTCTATCTGGTTAAAAGCCATCTTCACTACTTCTTCATAATCATAATATTTTCAATATCACTAGCGTATTTTTTGGTCAAAAGCCATCCTCACTACATCCTTGTAGAAAGTCACTTTCACAGCACTGAACTCTATCTTAATGAAAATCTATCTTCTCTACATCCTCACAGTCATCTCGTTTTCAACATCAGTGGCCTTTTCTTGGTCAAGGCCATCTTCACTACATCCTTATAAATATCTTACTTTGGACATATCTTGCCTTTCAGATGGATTCCTGATATACCAACCTATATTCAGATATATATATATATATATATATATATATATATATATATATATATATATATATATATATATATATATATATATATGTATATATATATATATATATATATATATATATATATATATATATATATATATATATATATATATATATATATATATATATATATATATATATATATATATATATATATATATCTGAATGTAAGTTGGTATATCAGGAACCCATCTGAAAGGTGAACCTTATATAAACTACATTGCACCTTACATATAAATAGAAACATCAAACTTCACTATGTTAGCTTTACTATATTTATATATAAACAAGGTCTAACCGAGGTTACTTGGTTGAGCAAGACGTGAGATAATCATCAAATGGGCCTCCAGCCCTGGGTTGAAATTGTCGTTCTGACGTATTTCGAGTTCAGTGCTGATACAGGACCACTGATTAAAGGACTATCTTCTTAGTCTGTGTAACTTCGCCTGACCCGATCCACATCTTCAATGGCTTTCTGTTACTACAAACGGGATTACAAAGGAAAGGCTTCCTTTGTTAGTTTCATGAATACCTTCGTTCAAATGAAGGGAAAGACTATTACTATGAAGCGGTACCTTATCAGCAGGAAAGAGCTGCAGCAACGGTATGAAAGTTACTGCAAGATACATAACGAGCCCGTGGCTTCCAACGTAAACATCGGCCGCCATTTGGGTTCACTCGGCATCATGTGTGACACCAAGATTGGACCCGTTGGGAAACAGGAACGATACTATTCTGGTATCATGTGGCTCGATGGCGCAGGATCACCAACTGAAATGCAAAGAAAATGGAGAAAGCCGCCCAAAGGTATCATGAAGGCCGTGCAAGAGAAGATCGAGAGGAATCGGTTGAGAGACGATATCGCTCACAGTATATTGAAATTTATACCCAAAACTTCCCCTGATCTCCAGACACAGCCAGTCACAGAGACCACCAGCCCCGCTCCCCAGACACAGCCAGTCACAGAGACCACCAGTCCCGCTCCCCAGACACAGCAAGTCACAGAGACCACCAGCCCCGCTCTCCAGACACAGCCAGTCACAGAGACCACCAACCCCGCTTCCCAGACACAGCAAGTCACAGAGACCACCAGCCCCGCTCCCCAGACACAGCCAGACACACAGCCCACCAGCCCCGTCCCCCACACAGAGCCACAAGATCCTGACATTGAGAATACAAATCAATTTCTCGATGATTTTTTGCTTTCACTGGAGAAGAACTGATGAGTTCCTTATAGACAAGACAAAATGTTAAAAAAGGAATCTATATAAGTTCACTTATGGAGTGAGATCTTTGACGGAGCTGTGCTGCCTATAGAGGTGTCGTGCAGTAACCTCATGAGGGCGGAGTCCGGTTACACTTTCTTTACCGAGGAAAAGATCTCTGCACTAATAGACAACTGTCCTAGCAACACTTATATGAGATGAATAGATGGATGCTCTAATGATCGAAAATATACAAGTTTGAGGAGGACTGACAACTATATACATTCGGTTAGCCAATCTTCATATGACTGGGGCTATTGTTCCCTCTGATTGATTCATTTTTCAAGATTAAGGAAAGTTATAATAAAAATATTGTATTGAGTTTCTCCGTTGGCGTCAGGGTAAACACCCATCCCCCCCGAAGCTTGGTTACCTTTCCGTGGTGGGGGGGACTTCATGGATTGGGCAGTAGCAACCATCGTTGGTTGCTTCTGTTCAATCCATGAACGAAAAACCAAGCATCTTGAACGTAATTGTCGTATAAATTCACTTGGTGTCAAAACTGACGCGAAAGCGGTTGTCTCAATTTTGTCAGAAATGTTTGTGCGTCTCGGCCTGATGGCGGGAGTCGGTTTGGCGCTGTGGTCATGAGGGAATACGAGGAAGATTGGCAACCGTCCCAGAAGTAGCTACAGTGAGGCCCAGCAGCTGTCCCTAATACTGTGGAAGGCACTCATGTAAGGTGTGCAGTGAGGCGCAGCAGTAACAAGGGAAACGGACAACCAAAACAGCAATCTTGATCATCAGGAGGCTATCCAATGCTCAGAGTAGATAAGGACGATTATTGTATGGCTTCGCTCAGAGGATGAAAATCTTAGCCGTGAAAATGAACAAGTAAAATAACTAGTAGTTAGTGGTAGTGAAGTGGAATTACAGCATTTCTGTGGTCTTAATAGTAAAACGAAACTTTTCGTTTTCTCCATCAATCTAGAGGTGTTGTAGACCACCATCCTTAAGGTTGTAAGGTAATGGTAACTTTAAGGCTATGACCTCAGCAAATTTGTGATGGAAAGTGCAGGAAATGAGGTAATGTATATAATATGAATTATATAGTTGTATAATAAATGCGTATTAAAATTTTGTCTTCTCTGTTCCCGTTCATTAATTCAAATACAGGTAAGTTTTCTCTCTAACGAGGTGGGATAAGCTACGTGCACTCGGCTTATGAATGTGGTGACTTTCCCTTCATTACCACAATGTTGTGCTGAACTGAATATGTAGAATTCCGTAGACGAAACTAAGATAGGAAAACAATGTACATCAAAAATTGAACGTATGCATCTTTAGATGGACATAAAACAAACGGACGGAGAGGCACACTGGAGCAAATGGATTTCAATATCACCACTTAAAGTAGGCCTTTCAACTAGTTGTGGCTTTAAAGCAAACTTTTTCTAGCCAAGGTTTAGTTAGCACCTAAACTAATCCCCACGACCTTACCTTAAGAAATATTTTCAGAAGGTACTGTCTGAACATATTTCTAAGGTAAGGTCATTTAGGTTTGGTTTAGATGCTACCCTAACCTAGGCTAGAAAAAGTTTCCTTTGCTTCAGAGCCCCAACTACGTAGACGGGCTACTGTTGATATTAAACAGTAACAGAAAGTTGATAAAACTGAGATGAAATGAATGAAAATATAGAATGGGTCAGTTGAAAGTTGAAGTATTTGCTAAATACTATTTTTGCCAGATCCAAATGCATCCTAAAGTCAGTCACTTAAATCGCAGTGCTGAATATTGTTTTAATTGTTGGAACTAGTTTCAGGAAGTAAAAATATCAAGCTTAAAGGGATGCCATTACAATAACTTTATATAACTGTATAGGATCTCTTAAACTTCTTTTCCCTAAAGCTGAATGGATTTAAGTCGTTTAATCTGCTCTTTGAATTTGTTTCTCAGTCCAGTAATCATCTTTGGAGATTACCTCAGTAATTTCTCCATTCAATGTCTTCCTTTTCAAATTAGTTGACGACCACAGCAGTACAATATCCAAGCTGGGATGGCTATGTTTTGGGAAGGCGAGAGGTCAGGTTATGCAAGAATGTTAGAAATGGCTTCCATCAGTTTCTACCCCATCTACTCTAAAAATTTTGGGTATTAGAAATTAGAGATTTATGAGTAGATAATACAATGTAGTTATCTTGGCAAGATATCCAACATGAGATTATAGTCATAATAACAATATAGTCACAAGGCCAATATATAGTTACCGGAATATTATATTTATCATGATAATGTATCACTTATGACAAAATATGCATGATTAAAAAATGACAATATAGCAACTAGAAAAAATATCACATTGGTAATATAGCCAAGGTGACGTTATATACACGATAGTACTGTAACGAAAATAAGAAGATAGCCAAAATGACAATATGTTCATAATGACAATACTGCCACTATGTATATATATATATTCTCCATGACACTATAGCTACACTGATAGTAAAGCTATCTTCACAAAAGCGTAAAATTGAAAATACAGCAAACGACAATATAGCCACCATGACAATACAGCCATCTTGACAATAAAGTCACGATATAAATCAATCGCCAGGACATTAGAAACGCGTTGAGAGTAATTTACAGACTTTGTAGATATCATGAAAATATTGCCCCCATGTCAATATATTTGCTATGACAATTTAGCCATTATGATAATACAGTCACGTCGATAATGTATTCACTATGACAATAAAGCTACCATGATCATATAACTGATATGACAATATAGTCAAAGGAAAAATATAGAAACATTCAACTTATATTCACAAAGGCAATATAACCACTCGACAATATAGATACTGTGAATAGATAGTCGCTTTCGGTTCATAGCAAACATATAGACTCCAGGACAATATAGTCTGTGAAAAAATAGTGACTCAGACAGGATTTATCATTATAATATAGTCATAACATTATAGCTGTCATACAATTGTAGTCACCATGACAAGATTATCACAATGAAATAAAACGGTATTACAATATAGTTACCATAATCATACACCAATCATGATTATATAATCAGCAGGTTGACATAAACAATATCACAGTGTAAAAACCATGACAATATAAGTGACATGATGATATGATATCCATTCACTTACACTTACAATACCAAACATGCCGCCATGAAAATATTATCATCATGATCATATAATGACAACAATATTGTAGCTAATAACAAAATATATCCCGAACGACAAAATTAACTATAACATTATAGCCATCAAGTTGATATAGCGACCAGGATAATGTAGCCAGGACGGCATTATATTGAAAATAACGATACAGCCACCATGCCAATGTCTTCACCATGACAATGTAGCTACCATGAAAATATAATAACCTTGACTATGTAGCTACCATGATAAAATATTTGAATTGAAAAATATCCACAACAAGAGTTTAGCTGCTAAAACACCATATCACCTTGCCAATATCGCCAAAATGTTATTATTGCCATCATGACAATATACCGCCAGAAAAGAAATATATATACCCACTACTCGACAATATAGCTATTCTGACAATATTGCCAACATGAAAAGACAGTCACCTCCTTGTTATATAACAAAAATGACAAATAGCCATCATGGCAATATAGTGACCTAACAGTACAGCCACCATGGCGATATAGTTACCATAACAATGTAATCTTAATGACAATATAGCCAACATGACTATATAGTCACGATGACAATACAACCACGGTGACAATACAGATAACATGACAGTACCGTCTCTAAGACAATATTGCCATCAATTCAACAAATTAAATGACAATATAGATATTATGGCAACACAGTCACCATGACAATATACTCAGAAATGCATTATAATCGCCATAATAAAATTATCCTCCCATGAAAATATAACCACCTTACCATTTTGGTTTCCATTACAATGTAGCCACAGTAATAAAAGATTTACCATGACAGTACTGAAACCATAACAATATAACATATCATGGCAATGTAGTCACCTGATAATTTAATCAAAATGACAATTTCTCTTCTATAATGGTAAATCCTGAAGGGCAATATCAACACCATTAAAAAAGATTCTATTAAAATACAGTCACTATGACATTATAGATATCATGATAGAAAATCACCATGACAATATAGTTATCATGGCAATATAGCCACTATGACATTATAGTCGCTGTGACAATATTGTCACCATGATAATATGATTATCATGATAATATATTGCTTATGACAAATTATGCATGAGTTAAATAATGACAATATATCACCTATAAATAAAGATCACCTTGCCAATATAGCTAAAGTGACGATATATACATCATAGCAATGTAACTAAAATGAAAAGATAGCCAAAATGATGGTATGTTCATAATGACAATACTGCCACTATGAAAATATGTTCCCCATGACACTATGAAAATATGTTCCCCAACTGCCACTATGAAAATATGTTCCCCAACTGCCACTATGAAAATATGTTCCCCAACTGCCACTATGAAAATATGTTCCCCAACTGCCACTATGAAAATATGTTCCCCAACTGCCACTGAAAATATGTTCCCCAACTGCCACTATGAAAATATGTTCCCCAACTGCCACTATGAAAATATGTTCCCCATGACACTATAACTACACTGACAATAAAGCCATATTCACATAAGAGTAACATTGAAAATACAGCTACATTGTCATGGTGACCATATTGGCATGGTGGCTGTATTGTTATTTTCAATATAATGCCATGCTAACTACATTATCTTATTCGCTATATTTACTTGCTGGCTATATTGCTATGGTTGATTTTGTCGTTGGGGATATATTATGTCAATAACTACAATTTTATTTTAATCATATGATCATAATAATAATATTATCATCGCGGCTTATTTGGTAATGTGAGTGCAAGTGTATGGATGTCTTATCATTGTAAGACTCACGCACACTATCATTAATTTTTCATTAGGTATTTGTCATTATCATTTTACTGTGAGTTACATAGAGTTAGATGCATGTTGCCACGGGCTCACTGTTCCCACGGGCTACTGTTAATCAGGATGTTTGAAAACGTAAGAGCTGATCTGTTATTTGAACACGTTGTTGAATGGGTGTTGACAGACTCCAATATAACCCCTGCCAGTGTGACCTGAGGGGACACACTGGCCAGCATCGTCACACTGTTCACTAGAGTGTGTCGTAGTGTGTCATAAGACTATAGCTCAGAATACTACAGATGGACGTACACGTTTATCTGTAATAAATCTACAAAGGCCGCCTGATCTTCATTAAGTACCACAGACGAAGAAGACCTGATTTCCTTCCTATCAACTCAACCTTACAAATGGTGGCTGCGAAGTAAGAACCTACGTGACCACAGACGACCGTCACATCTACTTCATATTTCTACGTCTGGCGTTGCCAGCAGTCATACAGGCCTACCTGACACAGTCTTGGCGCTCGCTCCAGTGGACGGTAAGGGCGGAACCAACGGCCAGCTACGTTCTCCATCACCCGTACCTCAATGCAGTGAAGATACGTCTTTATTGCACTGCTGACACTGTGTTGCTTGCAAGGGCATCAAGACAGCGCCACCGCCGGGGAGTGTTGTCATCACATCCAGACGTGTCGAACAAGGTCAGCGATCCTGCCGACATCAACGTGGAGGTCATCTTGTCAACCGCTCCAGAGACGCGTCATCATCAGCCGTGGTGACATCCCAGACGTCAGCATCGCGTGGTCCAGCTCTTGTCGCTCACTCAACTTTCCTCCTAGCGAGTCGCTCCTCTGCACACGTCTCCACCTCGCTACACCCAACGAGTCGCTACTCTGCACACATCTCCACTCTCGCTACACCCAGCCAGCCTCCACTCTGCACACGTCTCCACCTCACTACACCCAGCGAGCCGCTACACTGCACACGTCTCCACCTCGCTACGCTACACCCAAGACGTCTTCGTGAGCGAATCCTCCATTCAGATAAGAACTGTGTCAAAATGGTTCACTCTGTGAGGTATGCTCCTTTTGTGTATTACTACTTCCTAATCTATAAATATAGACATATATATACTTTTGGGTAATATGATTATTCATCTTTGTAGTTTAGCAAATTAATCTAAGTTTTCAGTTATTCTTGCATATATTCTTTCTTATGTTTTCATACATTGGTACAATTGTTTTTAGTAATGATTACTTTCATATATAGAGTCTTGTATTCATATGTTATACTGTTATGCCAGCCTTTTTTATTGCCTTTATTTCATTACAATATTTTCAAATGATATTCACGTTATGTATTTTGGATTAGGACAATAGTGTTAATTGTATTTTGATTTTTCCAAGGGGATTATTACTTAAACACTTTAAGTCAGATTGTATTACATGTCCGAAGATATTCCACGCGGTAATCGTAAAGGTTCATATGTACTTAGGAAATTACCTAGAATCCCTTATTATAAACGGAACCAGCCTTCTAAAATGGCGACGTCACACAAAGTTGTTTTGACAGATTCTGGTGACACAGATGACCCACAGAAACCTCCTTACACGTTACCACACCCACTTCCCACCTCCACCTCCACATCACAAAAACTTGGGACAATCAATTCCTTCACAAAAAACTGTTTTCGCACTAAAACAAGCTAGGGAACCACACGAGCTATTTGATGGTAAACTGTCAAATTTTGATCAGTGGATCAAAAATGCAGAGGACATTGTTGAAGATAATGGTGATTCAGGAGACAGAGCGCTTATATCGGCTGCTAAAAATCTCATTGATTTCCACCAGCCTAACAATTAAGCTAGGGTTGTCTATGACTCAGATGACATTGGAAACTGTACATCTTGGGAGGAATTTATAACGTTGTTTAATTTAGGTTGTGAGGAATCATTCTCAGATAGTTCACTTCACATTTAACGTGCTCTCAACACAACATACTTGGATGATACGTCAGTCCCTGATCACTGGAGTACCTTACATGGAAGAATGAGATTAGTTAGGGAGGCTTATGAATTCTCATCATGCATATCGGCCATGATGAATCCTGAAACTCATGTGCAAACACTCATGCGATTATTACACATAACCTTCATTCTCAAAGACCTGACCTCCAGACGTAAGACGACGGTTACTTAATGAGAACATTGACCTATCATCGTGGGTCACTAACGAAAGTATTGAATTACACTCAAAAGAAAGGTGGATATTATAACACCAAGACACTGGGGAGGGTGTCGGCTTCCCAAAGTGTGAGGAAACATTCTAGTGGTCAACACAATCATTCTTCTCACGGTCAAATAAAGCGATTCAGTGATGACAAACACTCACATAAAGTGACGTGTTTCCGGTGTGGCCAACCAGGACATAAAGCGAATGTGTGTCCATACACATCGGACTCTTTCTCACGCCTCGACCAGAACAACAAACGCAGTCAACAACCCATGTCATCACAACCTCGGTCGTCACATTCTGCTGACCGAGTCATAATTTCCTGCACAGTCAGACGCCAGGCTGACCTTCACCCGCTCTCGCCCAACAACACCACACATGTGTTCATATCATAAGAACGCTAGACACACTTCAGCCGAGCCTCAGCTAGACACACTTCAGCCGAGCCTCAGCTAGACACACTTCAGCCGAGCCTCAGCTAGACACACTTCAGCGGAATGCCGAGCATTAGCTAGACAGACGTCATCTAACACAGGTTCATCATGTCATTACCAACAATGACAATCTCTCTCTCATGACACGACTCCATCACATAAGGAACTCTTAAGACATTTTCGTTCTTCGCCATTTTCTCACATTACAAGTTTCGATTTAGTGGGTTCTTTCCAGGATAAGCCAATCACAATCTTTCCAGGATAAGCCAATCACAATCTTTCTAGACAGCAGCGCGGAAGCAGATGTCATTCATTATGATTTTATTCAACCATTAATGGGGCGCACTCAACTTGTTCAATGCTCGGACTTTTACCCATCCCTTCAAAGTATCTCAAATAAAAATCTCGACGTAAGGGGCACTATTAAAATGAACATTCGCATAGGCGACTCGGTCATTACCATAATCCCTTACATTGTTCGTGGTGTAACTTTTCATGCTAACTTGTTGCTATGACGCCACTCTATGTGTGGCACAACATAAGATCTGTCCTATTTATCATGTGGTTTGTGTTGATAATACTTTCCTGCCATTGTCAGAGAAGAGTTCTCACTCAGTCAGAGTCATTAATACATCTGCTCCCACGTGGGCCCTGCTTCACGGTACACAATACGCATCCTTTCCACTTGTCCACCTGATCATTGCCATGGTAAACTGAAAACCAACATGATTCTGCATAGTGACACATTAACGAAGGTTCCACTCTCACTTTCTCGAACATGGATGAATGATCATGGACTCAGACATAGTCAGGGTGATCTCGCACTAAGAGTAGTTGCTGAACCTTCTTCACTAACTGTCACACGACTATCCATGATGGACGCCTCTATTCATGAGACCCCAGATGGAGAGGTCACCATATACATTGCCAATACGGGACCCACAACTGTCCGTCTCCGTAGAGGGACTAAGCTGGTGGAATTCTCCGTTTTGAAGTCGGGAATTCAAGACGAGGAGTTACATGAGTTTAACATCCGTCTAGTCTCACATTCCATTAACCCACCACCACCTACTCCTCCTACCCCTGACTCAGCAGTGCACGGCTCGAGTCAGCTCCCCACCATCACCCCTGACATGATATCCAAGGTAGGATTAACCAAACATGTTGACCAGTTAACAGACTTACTTAACAAGTATAGGTCTACTATTGCCTTATCAGGAGAACCACTCGGTAGAACTCAATTGGATGTTCGCATCATTAACCTAGGGAAAAACACACAAGTCCCATTTACGTCCCAGCCTATCGAATGCCACACACGCACAGAGACATAGCAAACAAACTTGTTCAGGACATGTTGAAAGATAATGTTATAGAGGAATCACGATCACCATGGAATTCACCACATCTGATCGTTCCGAAAAAGGACGGAACTTTCAGACCAGTCATAGATTTTAGAAAAATTAACAATGTCACTTTGAAAGATGGTTTCCCATTACCAGTGGTATCAGAGCTTCTTCATAGCCTCGGTAACAATAAGGTATTTTCAACTTTGGATTTATTGAGCGGATTTTGGCAGATTCCCTTGTCAGAGGAAAGCCGCCCCCTGACTGTGTTCAGTACGCCAGATGGTCATTGGCAGTTCATATGCATCATGGCCTTCGGTCTTCATTCCTCACCGGTGATCACCTTCTCAAGGTTAATGACTAACATTTGTCGTCACATGTTGGGCCAAGATGTATTGGTTTATCTTGATGATATAATTGTCATGTCTCCAGATATTGCTTCTCTTTCAAAAGTCTTGAGAGAGTATTCTTACGACTTAAGGATGCAAACCTAAAAGTCAAGTTATCCAAATGTTCCTTTCTACAAACAAGAATTAATTACTTAGGTCACACCGTTGACGAAAACGGTATTCAACCTAATGCAGATAAAGCCAAAACAATTGTAGAATGGCCAGTCCCTTCCACAACATATAAGGTCAAATCCTTCCTTGGTTTAGCAGGATATTATCGAAGATTCATCGCTAATTTTGCGAAGATCGCAAACCCACTCACTTCACTTCTGAAACAGGGAGTTACATTCCAGTGGTCAGCAGCGCAAGACAATGCGTTTAACTTACTCAAGCGACAGTTGATAGAAGCACCTATCCTTCGATTTCCCAACTTTGAGAAACCCTTCATTTTGCACACAGATGCTTGTAAACAGGGTCTTGGAGCAGGAGTCAAATAGGGGTAGACTTTTTCCCATAGCTTATGCGAGCCGTACATGTTCGACGACGGAATTGAAATATTCAGTAACAGAATTGGAAGGCCTTGCAGTTGTTTGGTCACTCAAACATTTTAAGGAATACATATATGGTTACCCTATTAGAGTTTATACAGATCACAGAGCATTGTTAGGTATTTTTCAAAGACAAGATCCTATAGGAAAGTTTCAGAGGTGGTTTTTAACTATACAAGCATTTGACCCAGATTTTCGCTTTGTTTTGGGTTCATCCAATGTAGTTGCAGACGCGCTTTCACGCAGAATGGGGACAGTCACTGTAGGTAATAGCCCCGTAGATTTTGATGTAGAAAGGTTGACACGACATCAACGAGATGACCCAGTCTGGGGTCCTGTCATAGAATACCTAGAGGGTTTAAGGTCTTCATTGGATGCTAAAACAGTTGTTCCAGTCAGAGAATTGTATTTAGCGCAGGGAGTCTTGTGCAGGGACGCGAAATTAGGAGTACCTGCCCGTGTTGTTAAGCAAACAATAATTCCAACAACATTAGTACAGGATTTCTTGAAGTTAGCACATGATCACCGCAGGCCGCACACCCAGGCCGCACACCCAGGCGCAGATAAATGCTATAAGCAAACTCGTTTGAGGTATTTCTGGCCAAGAAGGCAGAAAAGCATTAAGGATTATATTTTGAGGTGCCAAACATGTAACACATACAAGGGAAGTCCCACTACCCCGCAGACTGTGTTGAAATATCCTTTACCTACATACCCATGGGAAAGAGTTCATATGGACATATTAGGAGGTTTCCCTAGGCCCATGGCAGGCTACAGATACATTTTAGTAATTACTGATGCCTTCACGAGATATTGTGAATTAGTCCCAGTTCAAAATAAAGACGCAGCCACGGTCGCTAAGGCGTTCAAAAAATATATCTCAGACATAATGCTCCTAAGATTTTGGTTACAGATAATGGAGGGGAATTTAATAACTCATTATTAGAAGAACTCTGTAAATTGTATAGCATAAATAAATGTAACATAATGGCACATCATCCAGCCTCGAATGGCCTGGCAGAAAGGTTGAACCGTAAGATCCTCCAGTGTCTTCCCACCAACATTAATTTTGATCATTATGAATGGGATGAATACCTGTCTGATGTCCAATGTTCATTAAACTCAGCTTATCATAAGTCAATTGGAGACACACCCTTCCACGCCTTACACGGTTTTGATAAAGTGTTGCCGTATGACATAATAGCGTCCCCTCCGTCATTCATGTCCAGCGGTCCAGAAATCAGTTGTAGCGGAAAAATATCGCACGACTCAATTGATTCATCAAAGGATCAAGGAAAATCTAGGTGAAGCCACTACAACCTTCACGAACCAGGCTAATAAATCCGCGAAACCATCAAAGGTACGTGGCTCCCGGACTCTTGGTAATGGTGCAGGAATTTAACTATAGAAGTGAGATTCCTAAACTTGACCCAAAATGTTCTGGTCCCTATAGAGTCTTAGCTCATTTAAAGGGACATAAGTTTAGGGTTCGGCATCTAAATACAGGTGACATTCGTGAAGAACATGAGGACCACTTGAAAGTTGTACAGTATTGTGAACATGATCATCCCGTTACCACAACAGACAGTACTTCTCAAACCACAAACAATGTCACCCAACCACCTTCTACCACTGTTCAGTCTGTCCCCACACCACCACCCTCACATCACCACCACCCTCACATCACCACCACCCTCACATCACCACCACCCTCACATCACCACCACCCTCATACACGCATCAGTATTCATTAAGACCTCGCCTTTAAGAAGTTGTTTAGTTGATCATTTTCCAGGTTCTTCCTTCTCATGTCCTTATGGTGTCTTCCTGTATATGACACCATGGCAGTACCAGGCGCCCTTCTCACGACTCCCCGCGGGGTCCACCTCGTGAGGGACACAGTCTCAGTTAAGTTGGGCCTGGAGGGTCTACCCTACACTTACGATAATTTAGTAAAACTAATGGAGGCCGTACCTGGCTTACGCTCTACCCTACTCAAGTTTTACAGCAGTGCATCCATCAGAAACTCTAGTGTTGCTCCTCCTCCAACTTTGTTAAACCAGTGGACCTGGAAATTGAATAGTACCTGTGTGATTCTGTATGACATAATACAAGACACTGAATCTCCAGTAAATACTAATGCCAGGATGAACACGAAAAAGCAAAGGAGAAGCAAGAGAGGTCTGCTTAATGTTGTAGGGTCCCTCCAATCATATTTGTTTGGTATTGCTACTCAGGAAGAACTTAATTCAGTTAGGAATCAGAGTAAATCCTTACAATTTTAACAACTTCTTAACAACATTTATATTAAAGCTGAAACTAAGATCTTAAAACAACATTCTAGATATTTGAATGACATAAAGTTAACTGTTAATAACTTACACAACACGTAGAACTACTGTCAAACTTTGTTAATACCATATGTGCTATGGTGACTATCTCCACATCTGTTGATAGTTTACATACCCAAATCACATATTATGCACATTATTTCACTGGTTTATTGGAAGTTGTTAATACTGTGGTAAACCAAGTTGTCAGGCCATCATTTTCCCCTTATGTGGAACTCAGACGTATTATTCAGCAAGCGATGATGATGATGATGATGATGATGATGATGATGATGATGATGATGATGACACAGTTGGACTGCAGCCCAGCCACCCAGCTGGCCCAGTACAGCAGGTGGCCAGGTATTACTTCTTACTAATGTTTGATGTGATTCTCAATGCGGTCATTATCCATATACCATTCACTGACTCCATTACTTGTAAACGTAATACCATTCCCTTTTAATTATACAATAGAGTTGCAAAAAATTCTCATTCATACTGATGACAACATGAACTTAAAATTCTCATTCAAACTGATGACAACATGAACTTTCTCTTATATAATGTTAACTCCTCGTTGACTGCACATCCCTCCTTGCATGAT
>NC_092266.1:3154084-3166617 GCF_036320965.1 Panulirus ornatus
CTCTCCGCCGACTCCTGGGTTACCCTGTGATAGTGCAGGTCCTCCCTGGAGTGGGGTTTGTGGTCCCTCACCTACGTTTCCTCGGCATTAGGACATTGATGCCATCATGCCTCTGACATTCGTTTAAAATTGATTAAAACAGAAAGTCCCCCCAGGCCCCTTTACACGTTCGAATTACTAACGATTGTATTTAAACCACATGAGTCCGTCCCAGTAGGGTTATTCAATCCCCTACTAATAAATATCTATATAAAATATGTTTAAGCAAGGATAGCGATCCAGATGAGATCCTATCCAAGCTTACGACCACCCCCTTCAAGCTAGATGCATCGATAGTGCTAATAATATGATGCATCTATCTTGTCCCTTAACCCCATAGAGATAACTGAAGCCATAAATCAAGAAAACAGTGACATTAATGTCATCAACGTTTTCAAACTGAACATTTCAAGATCACTTAAAATACAATGCTCTAACTCAACCGAGACAGATCGCCTACTCTCCCGGGGAATCTTGTTTCCCATGATCTCAGTGCCTGCCAAATACCACAAACCCGACCAGTACCCTCGATATACAAGGTTTTAAATGTCTACAATACGGACACGAGACTAAGAACTGCAAAGCTCAGCGCCAGACATGCAGTCAATGTGCGGAAATTGATCACGGTTTTCGTGAGTGTAAGGCTCAGGCAGCAACCTGTGTTAATTGTAAAGGGACCTTTCTATCATCGTATTCCCTTCTTTTCTTGCCATTCGAGAAGGTTCTTGCTGCTCCTGTTTCGGCCAGGTGGTTGATGGAAGATTAACCGGCAGATCCCACGAAGAGAGAAGAAAGAAGAGAGAAGACAGAAGAGAGAAGAAAGAAGACAGAAGAGAGAAGAAAGAAGAAAGAAGTGGATTGTAACGTTGTCTCCCGCGTTGGTCCTTCCCGCGGAGACCGTTACGGTGACGACGCCGGCAGGCTGTTCCCTCACACACCCTCGCTGCTCCCCCACACCCCCCGCGTTGCCTCCAGTCCATCTTCACATCCCTTTTTATTTTTATCTTTTATCATCCCATCATCCATCTCTCGACCGTTTGGCTTGAGCAATCTCTACCCCAGCTCCCCACCCCATTCTGGAAAACTCATTTTCCTGAGAGTGGAGGCTGGAGTGGACCTGTTCTCACCTAACGGGGTGGAGACCCTCACACTATCTCTTACCATCCCCTACCTTGGACCTCGAGCGTCCCTCACTCACGTTTTCTCGCACTAGGACACTGATGCCACCAACATGCCGCCCGACATACGTCTAAAATCTCTCAAAACTGATTGTCCCCCCGCCCCCTTCCACGTTCGAACTCCTGTCCATCGTATTTAAGACCACTGAGATCCGTCCTACTAGGGTCATTCAATTCCCTTCGAATAATTACGAGTTTAAGATTTGCTAGGGCAAAGATAGTGATTTAGATGGAATCCTATCTAAGCCTCTCCTTGATGAACTAACTAAAAAAACTACCAGATCGTTCAGGACCGCTGCCCCCTTCAAGCTAGATGTACTATTATTGC
This sequence comes from Panulirus ornatus, assembly GCF_036320965.1. Lineage (NCBI taxonomy): Eukaryota > Metazoa > Arthropoda > Malacostraca > Decapoda > Palinuridae > Panulirus > Panulirus ornatus. The sequence goes on from NC_092266.1 coordinate 3,155,630, forward strand.
CTACAATGTTGATGCATCTATCTTGTCCCTCAGCCCTTCGGAGATTGTTGAAGCCATCAATGGTGAAAAAAAGGACGTCAACATCATCAGCGTTTATAAACCTAACAACTCTAGATCAATAAAAATTCAATGTTCAAACCCGACCGAGGCCGATCGCCTGCTCTCCCGAAGAATCCTGTTCCCCATGATCTCTATGCCAGCAAAATACCTGAAAAAAGATGAATATCTCGACGTTCAACAATGTTACAAATGTCTGCAATACGGACATGAAACAAAGAACTGTAAAGAGCCCCACCAAACCTGTAGTCAATACGCTGAAACTGGTCATGGTTTTCGTGAGTGCAGGGTTCAGGCAGCGAAGTGCGTTAACTGTAAAGGTAATCACTTTGCTGTATCTGGACTGTGCCCACGTAAGAAGGAGCAACTCCACGCAGTGCGTCAGGCACAAAAATCCAACTCACCTCCTTCCACAAACCCTCACCTCTACGCAACAGTTGCTGCTGCTCCTCCCCCTGCCACCCAAGCTTCTCCTATCCCAACTACCAATTCTTCAGACTTCCTCACCCTACAAGGTAGGATGCATGCGTGCTACCTAAAAGTGTTGTTCCTGAGCAAGGAAGATAAGTCGGAATTCATCAGAATCTTTGATTTGCTGCTTGCTCACAACAACCTACCCAACGTACGAACTCCACCTGAACTCCTCACCTCCTCTGCCAACAACCATCCCTCTCCGACCCCTGTTTCGTCAGCCACCCTGACCCCTAACAAAAACGTATCCCAGGAGACCGCCAGTAACACTCCCAACTCTCCCCCAACAACTCAACCTGTCACCCTCCCAGCTTCCAATACCCCCTCCGCACCCCCTAACACAACTCCATCCACAACCCCCCCAACCCAACACCAACAATCCAACTGTCTCTCCAAATACCGATTCCTCTCCCACCCCCACCGTCCCAACTTCCACCACCACGACAGTCTCCCCTGAACCTCAACTCACAAATCCCCCCCTCCACCCACCCCTCCCTTCCTGCGCCTAACCCTCCCAGAGGAGCCCCAGAACCTGACCTGCCGACACAACCTGACAACCCTCCTCTGGTCAAACCCGACATTCAAATAGTCGACGTTCACCCTCTCCCCCAGAAGGCCGACAAACTTCCAAAAATCGTAAGTGCTTAAGATCTTGCAGTTTAACGTGCGTAGCTATCACAGTAGCCGTTGTCTGATTGCCACACTTCTCGAAGAGAAGAGACCCGATGTTGTGATACTTAACAGCACATGTATCACCAACGGGTATAAGATCAGACATTGCGGGTGTACATCACGACAGTCTCCAGACAGTAGACACGAGGGAGTCTCCATCCTTACACGCAACACCATCGAACACCAATACCTGGCCGCTTCATGGCAATACGAACACTTTCTAGCAGTTAAGATAAACACAACACATGGCTTAATTATCTTTTGCACTACATACTCTCGACCCGACACTACCATTCCACTCCATGATCTCTACACAGTATTCAATCACACACATATCCCAGTCTACCTTCTAGGTGACCTCAACGCCCAACACAGAACCTTCCACCACAACAGAAACAATTCTCATAGTGATGACTTATTCGCTTTATACTCTTACAAACGTCTTAACTTCCTAGGACCTTACTTCCACACTGTCTTCACTGGCCTAGGAGGAAAAGGCAGACCTGATCATGTCTTCTCCAACAGAGCCAGTAATTATCTTCATAATTTCTTGTCTCCGGGACCACTGTGTAGTTCCGACCACATCCCTATCTTTCTTCATCTCTCGTCTAACCCTATCCTCGTCCCATCACCCTCACACTACCACTACAAAAGAGCAGACTGGGAGAGCTTCAATGACACTCTCTTCAACTGCACTTACACCACAAACTACGAAAACCACCCAATAACACTAATAGACACAGAAATAGAATATATACATGGAACAATCACACAGGCAGCTAACACTTCTATCCACAAATCTTCATTTACTTCAAGATACTCCTTCTTTCTCTCTCCCAAAACAACAAGACTCCTCTCGTGCTACCGTCGACGTTTTGAGCAAAACAGACGTCGATTGGCCTAGTACGGTGGGACCTCACATCCCTACGAAACCACACACTCAACAGCCTTCTAGAGACCACAATACACACTGGAAATCTGTTATCACCACAACAGAACAACACCGGATCAAGTCTCCTCAAGAGTTCTGGAACAGAAAAACGAAAACTCAAAGAATACCGAAAACAGACTTTAATGGCTAAATAACGACAACACTACAACATAACCCACAAGACATTGCCAACATTTTTCAAAAACACTGGGAAGGTATCTTTCACACTCATCGCCCTTACCCTCTAGCGTACGAAAACACTCAAATTGTCACACAACACATACAAAACAGACCCAGTCACTTCTACCCAGAACAGATCATACATTTCCAATCGCTTTCGCACGACCACCTTCTCACAACTCCAATAAGATCGAGCGAGGTCAAATTCCTCCTCCTAAAATCGTCCAAAGTAGCTCCAGGTAACTCAGGCACTGGTTACCAGCTACTTACACATCTCCCTGACAACACTATCAGAGCCATCACCTTCCTCTTCAACGCGGCACTAGCCTCTGGCTATTTTTCCGCGGCCTTCGAAACTGCAACAACCATAATGATACCTAAACCCAACAAATCCAACGGAGACCCAGTGAACTACAGACCTATCAACCTACTTGAGTCCATTGGGAAGACATTTGAAAGAATCTTATACAACAGACTTAGACAACACCTAACAAACAATAACCTACTCTCACACAAGCAGTTTGGCTTTCATCAACATCGCTCCACACTAGATGAACTCAACATCATTACGAACTACATAAGAAACAACACGCGGACACACAAAATGACCGCATTCATCACAAAAGATGTTGAAAAATCCTTTGACACCGTGTGGCACGATGGATTGAGGTATAAACTAAGCACGCAATTCCAACTCCCACGACCCACCATTAAGCTTCTCTCTAACTATCTTAGCAACAGAGAAACCCGAATGAGATACAGAAACACTTACTCAAACTACTTCCTCCTTAATGCCGGTGTACCCCGAGGTCAGTGCTGGCCCCCACTCTTCACACACTCTACTCAAATGATCTTCCCAATCCTATACACCTGGACTCCATCACTCTCCAATATGCAGATGATGTTACACAGCTAATCAGAACCAGAACCCTCACACACTTATTCAATAGAACGCAACAGGAAATTGACCACGTTTCGCTCTGGGAGCTACAATGGAGTATCAAAACAAATCCAGCAAAATCCAACATATCCTACTTTAATGTACGTCAGAGATAGGACATAACTAATGTCTACCTACACTCCCGTATAAAACCGACATTACCCATTCCCATCTCAAACACCAACACTGTCCGGGGCCTAAACTATGATGTACACCTGAGAATGAACCGACATATACAGTCTAGAGATGCTATTGCGAGAGCGGAGCTCGCAAAATTGTATAGATTCAGAGAAGCGCAATTCAAAACCAAATTGCACCTCTACAAAGCATTAATACGACCACTTATCACTTATGCCCCTTCAGCTCTCGAACTCGGAGACAAATCCAACATCCGTGCACTCCAAATTATTCAGAACAAAGCTTTACGTTGAGTTTTTAACATCAAATGGCACGAGTTCATCAGGAACACAGAACTTCAAGAGAGAGCACGAATCCCTCCTCCAAACATCTACTGAAGGAAATTGTTTGACAGACATGTAGAGTGATTTCAAATACATCATACTCACTGGATTGATTACTTCAACAATCTCCTGGAAATAGATCACCCAGGTAACATGTTTAACATACATCCTGAACAACATCCATTGCCAATATATTAAAAAACTAAAAACCTCTATAGATCTTGCTGCTAAGTCCGTGCGGGGAACGCCTTGGTAAAATTAGTGTCCATCGGCCAGAGATACGATCCATCTCCTCCCACATCCCTTATAAAAAAAATGATAAAAAAATAAAATACAAAAAGAACATTAAATAGAAAAAGATACAGTGATAAAAAAGATAAATAAATAAATAACTAAAATAAAACCTTGCCCTCCACTCATCATCTCCGCCCTTCTTAACATATTTTTTTCCAGTGCAAGCTGGGTTAAGCCCTGGCTCTTTTCCTACCTCTAAAATTCACTTCCTCTAACAATTCTTGCTCTTTCCCCCTTCTCTTTCCCGCACTCCTTGGGAAGGGACTTTTCTATCATCATGATCATCATCATCAGAAGGAGATGAGTGAGTATTTTGAAGGTTTGTTGAATGTGTTTGATGATAGAGTGGCAGATATAGGGTGTTTTTGGTTGAACTGTGTGCAAAGTGAGAGGGTTAGGCAGAATGATTTAGTAAACACAGAAGAGGCAGTAAAAGCTTGGCAGAAGATGAAAGCCGGGAAGACAGCTTGTGTAGATGTATTGCAGTGGAAATTATCAAAAAAGGAGGAGAGTGTTTTGTTGACTGGTTGTAAGGTTATTAAATGTATGTATGACTCATGTGAGGTACCTGATATTGCGAATGCTTGCATAGTGCCATTGTACAAAGGCAAAGGGGATATGATTGAGTGCTCAAATTACAGAGGTATAAGTTTGTTGAGTATACCTGGGAAAATATATGGAAAGGTATTGACTGAGAGGTGAAGGCATGTACAGAGCATCAATTGGTGAAGAGCAGTGTGGATTCAGAAGTGGTAGATTATGCGTGGATCAGGTGTTTTCTTTGAAGAATGTATGTAGGAAATACTTAGAAAAGAAATGGATTTGTATGTAGCATTTCTGGATCTGGAGAAGGCATATGACAGAGTTGTTAGAGATGCTCTGTTGAAGGTATTAAGAATATATGGTGTGGGGAAAGTTGTTAGAACCAGTGAAAAGTTATTATCGAGATGTAAGGCATGTATACGTGTAGGAAGAGAGGAAAGTGATTGGTTCTCATTGAATGTTGGTTTTGCGGCAGGGTGTGTGATGTCTCCATGGTTGTTTAATGTTTCTGGCTGGAGTGTTAGGGAGGTGAATGCAAGAGTTTTGGAAAGAGGGGCAAGGATGCAGTCTGTTGTGGATGAGAGAGCTTGGAAAGTGAGTCAGTTGTTGTTCGCTGATGATACAGCGCTGGTGGCTGATTCGTATGAGAAACTGCAGAAGCTGGTGACTGAGTTTGGTAAAGTGTGTGAAAGAAAAGCTGAGGGTAAATGTGAATAAGAGCAAGGTTATTAGACACAGTAGGGTTGAGGGACAAGTCAATTGAAAGGTAAGTTTGAATGGAGAAAAAACTGGAGGAAGTGAAGTGTTTTTAGATATCTTGGAGTGGATCTGGGCAGCTGATGGAACCATGGAAGCGGAAGTGAATCATAGGGTGGGGGAGGCGAAAGTTCTGGGAGCGTTGAAGACTCCGTGGAAGTCGAGAACATTATCTCGAAAGCAAAAATGGTATATCTGAAGGAATAATGGTTCCAACACTGTTATATGGTTGCGAGGCATGGACTATAGAGTTTGTGCGCAGGAGGGTGGATGTGCTGGAAATGAGATGTTTGAGGACAGTATGTGGTGTGAGGTTGTTTCGATCGAGTAAGTAATAATAGGGTAAGAGAGATGTGTGGTAATAAATAGAGTGTGGTTGAGAGAGCAGAAGAGGGTGTTTTGAATTGGTTTGGTCACATGGAGAGAATGAGTGAGGAAAGATTGACTAGAGGATATATGTCAGAGTGGAGGGAACGAGGAGAAGTGGGAGACCAGATTTGAGTGAAAAGATGTGGGAAAAGATTTTGAATGATCGGAGCCTGAACATGCAGAGGGTGAAAGCGTGCAAGAAATAGAGTGAATTGGAACGACGTGGTACACTGGGTCGACGTGCTGTCAATGATTGAACCAGGGCTGTGAAGCGTCTGGGGTAAACCATGAAAGTTCTGTGGGGCCTGGATGTGGAAAGGAGCTGTGGTTTCAGTGCATTCACATGAGAGCTAGAGACTAAGTGTGAACGAATATGGCCTTCGTCTCTTTTCCTACGCTGCCTTGCGCACTTGGAGGTTGTTATTTGATGTGTTGGTAGGGTGGCGATCGGAATGATTAAAGGCAGACAGTATGAATTACGTACATGTGTATATATGTATAATGTCTGTGTGTATATATATATGTATACGTTGAGATGTATAAGCATGTATATTTGTGTGTGTGGACGTGTATTTATATATATGTGTATGTGGGTGGGTTTGGCCATTCTTTTGTCTGTTTCCTTGCGTTCTCTCGCTAATGTGGGAGACAGCGACAAAGAAGGGACAGAGAAGGGGCCATTTGTGGATATTCCATCAAAGGTCCAATCCTCTGTTCTTGGCGCAACCTCGCTAATGCGGGAGATGGCGAATAGTATGAAAGCTAAAGTTTCAGTTTCTAAATTGTTTCTTACATTTTCATATGTATATATATGTATGTGTGTTGTGTGTGTATATGTGCGTATGTATGTGTGTGTGTGTGTATATGTGCGTATGTATGTGTGTGTGTGTGTGTATATATAATATAAATATATATATATATAATATATATATATATATATATAAATATATAAATTATATATATATATAATAATATATATATATAATTATCCCTGGGATAGGGGTGAAAGAATACTTCCCACGCATTCCTCGCGTGTCGTAGAAAGCGACTAGAGGGGACGGGAGCGGGGGGCCAGAAATCCTCCCCTCCTTGTATTTTTTTAACTTTCTAAAATGGGAAACAGAAGATGGAGTCACGCGGGAGTACCATCTTCCTCGAAGGCTCAGACTGGGGTGCCTAAATGTGTGTGGATGTAACCAAGATGTGAAAAAAGGAGAGATAGGTAGTATGTTTGAGGAAAGGAACCTGGATGTTTTGGCTCTGAGTGAAACGAAGCTCAAGGGTAAAGGGGAAGAGTGGTTTGGGAATGTCTTGGAGTAAAGTCAGGGGTTAGTGAGAGGACAAGAGCAAGGAAGGAGTAGCAGTACTCCTGAAACAGGAGTTGTGGGAGTATGTGATAGAATGTAAGAAAGTAAATTCTCGATTAATATGGGTAAAACTGAAAGTTGATGGAGAGAGATGGGTGATTATTGGTGCATATGCACCTGGGCATGAGAAGAAAGATCATGAGAGGCAAGTGTTTTGGGAGCAGCTGAATGAGTGTGTTACTGGTTTTGATGTACGAGACCGGTTATAGTGATGGGTGATTTGAATGCAAAGGTGAGTAATGTGGCAGTTGAGGGAATAATTGGTATACATGGGGTGTTCAGTGTTGTAAATGGAAATGGTGAAGAGCTTGTAGATTTATGTGCTGAAAAAGGACTGATGATTGGGAATACCTGTTTAAAAAGCGAGATATACATAAGTATACTACGTAAGTAGGAGAGATGCCAGAGAGCGTTATTGGATTACGTGTTAATTGACAGGCGCGCGAAAGAGAGACTTTTGGATGTTAATGTGCTGAGAGGTGCAACTGGAGGGATGTCCTGATCATTATCTTGTAGAGGCTAAGGTGAAGATTTGTATGGGTTTTCAGAAAAGAAGAGTGAATGTTGGGTGAAGAGGGTGGTGAGAGTAAGTGAGCTTGGAAGGAGACTTGTGTGAGGAAGTACCAGAGAGACTGAGTACAGAATGGAAAAAGGTGAGAACAATGGAAGTAAGGGGAGTGGGGGAGGAATGGGATGTATTTAGGGAATCAGTGATGGATTGCGCAAAAGATGCTTGTGGCATGAGAAGAGTGGGAGGTGGGTTGATTAGAAAGGGTAGTGAGTGGTGGGATGAAGAAGTAAGAGTAATTAGTGAAAGAGAAGAGAGAGGCATTTGGAACGATTTTTGCAGGGAAAAAATGCAATTGAGTGGGAGATGTATAAAAGAAAGAGACAGGAGGTCAAGAGAAAGGTGCAAGAGGTGAAAAAAAGGGCAAATGAGAGTTGGGTGAGAGAGTATCATTAAATTTTAGGGAGAACAAAAAGATGTTCTGGAAGGAGGTAAATAAAGTGCGTAAGACAAGGAGCAAATGGGAACTTCAGTGAAGGGCGCAAATGGGGAGGTGATAACAAGTAGTGGTGATGTGAGAAGAGATGAGTGAGTATTTTGAAAGTTTGTTGAATGTGTTTGATGATAAGAGTGGCAGATATAGGGTGTTTTGGTCGAGGTTGTGTGCAAAGTGAGAGGGTTAGGGAAAATGATTTGGTAAACAGAGAAGAGGTAGTAAAAGCTTTGCGGAAGATGAAAGCCGGCAAGGCACAGGTTTGGATGGTATTGCAGTGGAATTTATTAAAAAAGGGGTGACTGTATTGTTGACTGGTTGGTGAGGTTATTAATGTATGTATGACTCATGGTGAGGTGCCTGAGAATTGGTGGAATGCGTGCATAGTGCCATTGTACAAAGGCAAAGGGATAAGAGTGAGTGCTCAAATTACAGAGTATAAGTTTGTTGAGTATTCCTGTAAATTATATGGGAGGGTATTGATTGAGAGGTGAAGGCATGTACAGAGCATCAGATTGGGGAAGAGCAGTGTGGTTTCAGAAGTGTAGAGGATGTGTGGATCAGGTGTTTTGCTTTGAAGAATGTATGTGAGAAATACTTAGAAAAGCAAATGGATTTGTATGTAGCATTTATGGATCTGGAGAAGGCATATGATAGAGTTGATAGAGATGCTCTGTGGAAGGTATTAAGAATATATGGTGTAGGAGGCAAGTTGTTAGAAGCAGTGAAAAGTTTTATCGAGGATGTAAGGCATGTGTACGTGTAGGAAGAGGAAAGTGATTGGTTCTCAGTGAATGTAGGTTTGCGGCAGGGGTGTGTGATGTCTCCATGGTTGTTTAATTTGTTTATGATGGGTTGTTAGGGAGGTGAATGCAAGAGTTTTGGAAAGAAGGGCAAGTATGAAGTCTGTTTGGGGATGAGAGAGCTTGGGAAGTGAGTCATTGTTGTTCGCTGATGATACAGCGCTGGTGGCTGATTCATGTGAGAAACGCAGAAGCTGGTGACTGAGTTTGGTAAAGGGTGTGAAAGAAGAAAGTTAAGAGTAAATGTGAATAAGAGCAAGGTTATTAGGTACAGTAGGTTGAGGGTCAAGTCAATTGGGAAGTGAGTGTGAATGAGAAAAACTGAGGAAGTGAAGTGTTTTTAGATATCTGGGAGTGGATCTGGCAGCGGATGGAACCATGGAAGCGGAAGTGGAATCATAGGGTGGGGAGGGGCGAAAATTCTGGGGCCTTGAAGAATGTGTGGAAGTCGAGAACATTATCTCGGAAAGCAAAAATGGGTATGTTTGAAGGAATAGTGGTTCCAACAATGTTGTATGGTTGCGAGGCGTGGGCTATGGATAGAGTGGTGCGCAGGAGGATGGATGTGCTGGAAATGAGATGTTTGAGGACAATGTGTGGTGTGAGGTGGTTTGATCGAGTAAGTAACGTAAGGTAAGAGAGATGTGTGGAAATAAAAAGAGCGTGGTTGAGAGAGCAGAAGAGGGTGTTTTGAAATGGTTTGGGCACATGGAGAAAATGAGTGAGGAAAGATTGACCAAGAGATATATGTGTCGGAGGTGGAGGGAACGAGGAGAAGAGGGAGATCAAATTGGAGTGGAAAGATGGAGTGAAAAAGATTTTGTGTGATCGGGGCCTGAACATGCAGGAGGGTGAAAGGAGGGCAAGGAATAGAGTGAATTGGAGCGATGTGGTATACCGGGGTTGACGTGCTGTCAGTGATTGAATCAAGGCATGTGAAGCGTCTGGGGTAAACCATAGGAAAGCTGTGTATGTGGTGTATATTTGCGTGATGGACGAATGTAATATACATGTGTATCGAGTATGGTTTGGGCCATTTTCTTCCGACTGTTTCTTGCGCTACCTCGCAAACGCGGGAGACAGCGACAAAGCAAAAAAAAAAAAAAAAAAAGAAAAAAAAAATGTATATATATAATTATAAATATCTATATTATAATATATATATATATATATATATATATATTATGATATATATAAATATATTTATAATATAATATATATAGATATATATCTTTCAAACTATTCGCCATAATGAACTGCGATGGTATTGATGTTGGAGATACAACACTTACGCGCCATTAAGGAATCTATATTCATTTCAAAGCTGATTCTTGTAAATAACCCTTATGATAAATCCTTATGATAAAAAATGATGCAACCATTTAATACTGTGTACAAGGCCACATAATGTTTTATGAGTCCTCACTGTATGGACAATTGATGACCGTCCTTTACACACTGAAGGATATGAGACCTAGTGACATAGATGCCTGGCAGTATGCATATTATCCTTAGTAGATATAATGAAGGTCATTAGCTTCTCATACATTGAACTTTAAGCTTTAATGAATTCGTTGATTGATAAGCAAACCTGATAGTCCATGATGCACCTCAGGGATACATTGTCATAATCCTTTGACCTATGTAATTAATGTTAAGATGAAATAGACAATGAGGCAGGCATAACAAGGGAAGATAAATAGCAAATAGACGCCTACACATAAACACACAACATCCGCCATAGTGTTTGTGTCTATGTGCAGGACCAACAAACCCCGGGCCCGAATTAATTGGACTTAGACAAACAGCCGCCACATAACCCCGTGTGGCTTAGTACGACTAGGAATGTGCCCCAGATATGCTTTGTTTACATATAATGAAACAAATGTATATGAATACTTTTATGGAAACAGTCACGACTGGGTTCACAGGACTGTGCCTAGGTCATCAAAATGACAGTGGTAGTGATCGAAACAGCTTGGCACCAAAGGCTGTCCCGCCCCTCTGACCAGCTTATGGTCCAGTGTTCCGAATGAATGAATAATGATGATAAAAAAGTCCCTCCCAGTAAGAGGTAGGAAAGGAGAAGAGGAAAGGAGCAAGAGTTTGTTAGAGGAAGTGAATTTTTCTAGGAGGAAATGAC
>NC_092266.1:3166717-3189217 GCF_036320965.1 Panulirus ornatus
ACCTAGGCTATACAGCAACCAGGAACATCCATATTTGTCTAACTTCTCACATGTCTGTGTCATCTGTCTGCAAACATGTCGACCATTACCATGAGGGCAATTGCGGCTTTTGATTTTGAATATCACACGTTTCCTCTCTGCCGTGAGATCTTCATACTTAAATAAAATGGTGGGCCGTAAGAAATATATGTCCATCGAAGGTCAACTATATGGCTCAGTTCCATCATCAGTTTCTAAGAAAACTGAAAAGGTGAGGTCCCACCGAGATTCGAACTCGGATTGCTGGATCCAGAGTCCAGAGTGCTAACCCTTACACCATGGGACCTGATAAGAACAGATGTGATTTCATCTAAATGTTTTACATATAATCAACCAGAGGCCATTCCTCCCTCCCTGCCTGCAGGGTTCAAGGTTTTCTAGAAGGTTCTCGAAGATTCTGGGTAGGAACTGCCATTGAGAGGACGTAGTTATACGTATCATTAATGATATTGTTGTTGACTTTCTGATTTAGAAAGATAGAGAGATAGATAGATCGATAGATAGATAGGTAAAAAACAGATATTAGATAGATCGATATATACGTAATGCTGTATATGTCAATTTTCACAGAAATCATTGATATCTGCGTTATTCTGCAAGAAATACATGTACATGGATGTAGTGATAATATGGGTTAGGTATAAGACCAGTCGTGTTGAGATTGTAGTGAATGTGACCATTGACTTCAACCTTAATGGTTTAGTGAAGATAAAGTTGTAGTGAAGATAAATCTTGAAGTGACTCATAAGGTTGTTGTGAGTATAAGGATGCATCGTAAATGAGTACTTCCTACCTGAAAGTCAACAATTACAAAATTGATCAAGTATAACAACATCCTCGGACAACCAACTACAAACACCAACCATAGAGTGAACCTGACTGTTACCTAACGACGACCTCTCAAAGGTAATGATCTTACCAGAATCTTCGAGAACCTTCTAGAAAACCTTGAACCCTGCAGGCAGGGAGGGAGGAATGGCCTCTGGTTGATTATATGTAAAACATTTAGATGAAATCACATCTGTTCTTATCAGGTCCCATGGTGTAAGGGATAGCACTCTGGACTTTGGATCCAGCAATCCGAGTTCGAATCTCGGTGGGAACTCATCTTTTCAGTTTTCTTCGATACTGATGATGACAGCATTATTCTGTACGTTATATATACATTCATATATATACATAAATATGTATATATAAACATATATATGGAATAATATGGTTTTATCAATAGCCAGAGACCATTCCTCCCTCCTTGCATGCAGAGTTCATAGTTTTCTGGAAGGTTCTAGAAGATTCTGGTGAGATAATTGTCATTGAGAGGACATTGTTATACTTCATATGTCATTGATTTTATTATTGTTGACTTTCAGATAAAGATAGATATATAGACAGATAGATAGATAGATAGATAGATAGTTAGATTGATAGATTGATAGAGCAATATTTAGATAGTTATATAGATAGATAAATCTCATCAATACTGTATCTTACTCCATCTCCTGTTGCTGGACATATGTTCAACCAACATTGGGAAAACCTCCAGTAGACCTTAATGTAAAGCAAGATAATAACAAAACCTGCAATAAAAGAATACGATCAACTCCCCAGTGCAGAAATATTGTGACCAGAAAGTCTTCTAGCAAGATGTCAGACGCTTCCACGGGAATCACAAACATAACATCAAATATCTGAAAGTCAACAATAACATAACTAATGATGATAATGAAAATATAACGAGAAAAATGATAAACATATGGAAAATAGTGTTCTAGATTATGCCTCTAGAAAACAGAAACTTTAACGAAAACTGTGAAAAGAAATACCCATCTGGCTGATACGACACAGTAAAAGAACCATCCCACAACAAACTCTAAACTGAACCTGACTGTCCCCTAACAACGGCCTCTCAATGGTATTTATCTTACCAGAATTTCGTAGAACTTTCCAGAAAATCAAGCACTCTGCAGGCAAGGAGGGAGGAATGGCCTCTGGCTGCTGATGATAACCACATTATTCTATATATATACTTTTACCTACAACCGAAGGTTGACCGGCCAGCCCAAGTGGCTACAGAGGTTGTATCCATGAAAGAAACGGACCCACCAGCAGACGAATTCGGTTGGCAGGTTGTATCGAAGAAGAGGAAAAAGAAGGTTGCCCAACCAGCCCAACCAGAAGGGTGTAGCAAAGAAACGAAAGAAGGCTGCCCAACCAACCTGGGTGGTAGTAAGGATGGCTGCTCCACAACCCCAGGTCGTTAGGCAGACTGTAGCCATGGAAGAAAGGAAGGCTGCTCGTCCACCAGTCCAGGTACCGAGTGAGCGTGTAGCTATGCTGGCTGACCCACCAGCCCGGGTAGATAGCTACGCCCAGATGGCTATATCGGGTGCAGTAAAGAAGCAAACCCCACAACTACTCCACGAGGTTTGCAAGCCTGCACCCAAAAAGATGAAGACGAAGGTTGCCACACTACCCAATGCACCACCACATGTCCAGAAAGGGAAAAGGTGGACAGAATGGCTGGAGGTCCCACTCCTCTGTTCTTAACGCTACCTCGCTAATGCGGGAAATGGCGAATAGTTTGAAAGAAAGAAAGAAAGATATATATATATATATATATATATATATATATATATATATATATATATATATATATATATATATATATATATGATTATATATATATATATATATATATATATATATATATATATATATATATATATATATATATATATATATATATATTTTTTTTTTTTTTTTTTTTTTTTTTTTTTTTTTATACTTTGTCGCTGTCTCCCGCGTTTGCGAGGTAGCGCAAGGAAACAGACGAAAGAAATGGCCCAACCCCCCCCCCCCCATACACATGTACATACCCACGTCCACACACGCAAATATACATACCTACACAGCTTTCCATGGTTTACCCCAGACGCTTCACATGCCTTGATTCAATCCACTGACAGCACGTCAACCCCTGTATACCACATGGCTCCAATTCACTCTATTCCTTGCCCTCCTTTCACCCTCCTGCATGTTCAGGCCCCGATCACACAAAATCTTTTTCACTCCATCTTTCCACCTCCAATTTGGTCTCCCTCTTCTCCTCGTTCCCTCCACCTCCGACACATATATCCTCTTGGTCAATCTTTCCTCACTCATTCTCTCCATGTGCCCAAACCATTTCAAAACACCCTCTTCTGCTCTCTCAACCACGCTCTTTTTATTTCCACACATCTCTCTTACCCTTACGTTACTTACTCGATCAAACCACCTCACACCACACATTGTCCTCAAACATCTCATTTCCAGCACATCCATCCTCCTGCGCACATCTCTATCCATAGCCCACGCCTCGCAACCATACAACATTGTTGGAACCACTATTCCTTCAAACATACCCATTTTTGCTTTCCGAGATAATGTTCTCGACTTCCACACATTTTTCAAGGCTCCCAAAATTTTCGCCCCCTCCCCCACCCTATGATCCACTTCCGCTTCCATGGTTCCATCCGCTGCCAGATCCACTCCCAGATATCTAAAACACTTCACTTCCTCCAGTTTTTCTCCATTCAAACTCACCTCCCAATTGACTTGACCCTCACCCCTACTGTACCTAATAACCTTGCTCTTATTCCCATTTACTCTTAACTTTCTTCTTCCACACACTTTACCAAACTCAGTCACCAGCTTCTGCAGTTTCTCACATGAATCAGCCACCAGTGCTGTATCATCAGCGAACAACAACTGACTCACTTCCCAAGCTCTCTCATCCCCAACAGACTTCATACTTGCCCCTCTTTCCAGGACTCTTGCATTTACCTCCCTAACAACCCCATCCATAAACAAATTAAACAACCATGGAGACATCACACACCCCTGCCGCAAACCTACATTCACTGAGAACCAATCACTTTCCTCTCTTCCTACACGTACACATGCCTTACATCCTCGATAAAAACTTTTCACTGCTTCTAACAACTTGCCTCCCACACCATATATTCTTAATACCTTCCACAGAGCATCTCTATCAACTCTATCATATGCCTTCTCCAGATCCATAAATGCTACATACAAATCCATTTGCTTTTCTAAGTATTTCTCACATACATTCTTCAAAGCAAACACCTGATCCACACATCCTCTACCACTTCTGAAACCGCACTGCTCTTCCCCAATCTGATGCTCTGTACATGCCTTCACCCTCTCAATCAATACCCTCCCATATAATTTACCAGGAATACTCAACAAACTTATACCTCTGTAATTTGAGCACTCACTCTTATCCCCTTTGCCTTTGTACAATGGCACTATGCACGCATTCCGCCAATCCTCAGGCACCTCACCATGAGTCATACATACATTAAATAACCTTACCAACCAGTCAACAATACAGTCACCCCCTTTTTTAATAAATTCCACTGCAATACCATCCAAACCTGCTGCCTTGCCGGCTTTCATCTTCCGCAAAGCTTTTACTACCTCTTCTCTGTTTACCAAACCATTTTCCCTAACCCTCTCACTTTGCACACCACCTCGACCAAAACACCCTATATCTGCCACTCTGTCATCAGACACATTCAACAAACCTTCAAAATACTCATTCCATCTCCTTCTCACATCACCGCTACTTGTTATCACCTCCCCATTTACGCCCTTCACTGAAGTTCCCATTTGCTCCCTTGTCTTACGCACCCTATTTACCTCCTTCCAGAACATCTTTTTATTCTCCCTAAAATTTACTGATAGTCTCTCACCCCAACTCTCATTTGCCCTTTTTTTCACCTCTTGCACCTTTCTCTTGACCTCCTGTCTCTTTCTTTTATACTTCTCCCACTCAATTGCATTTTTTCCCTGCAAAAATCGTCCAAATGCCTCTCTCTTCTCTTTCACTAATACTCTTACTTCTTCATCCCACCACTCACTACCCTTTCTAAACAGCCCACCTCCCACTCTTCTCATGCCACAAGCATCTTTTGCGCAATCCATCACTGATTCCCTAAATACATCCCATTCCTCCCCCACTCCCCTTACTTCCATTGTTCTCACCTTTTTCCATTCTGTACACAGTCTCTCCTGGTACTTCCCCACACAGGTCTCCTTCCCAAGCTCACTTACTCTCACCACCTTCTTCACCCCAACATTCACTCCTCTTTTCTGAAAACCCATACTAATCTTCACCTTAGCCTCCACAAGATAATGATCAGACATCTCTCCAGTTGCACCTCTCAGCACATTAACATCCAAAAGTCTCTCTTTCGCACGCCTGTCAATTAACACGTAATCCAATAACGCTTTCTGGCCATCTCTCCTACTTACATAAGTATACTTATGTATATCTCGCTTTTTAAACCAGGTATTCCCAATCATCAGTCCTTTTTCAGCACATAAATCTACAAGCTCTTCACCATTTCCATTTACAACACTGAACACCCCATGCATACCCATTATTCCCTCAACTGCCACATTACTCACCTTTGCATTCAAATCACCCATCACTATAACCCGGTCTCGTGCATCAAAACCGCTAACACACTCATTCAGCTGCTCCCAAAACACTTGCCTCTCATGATCTTTCTTCTCATGCCCAGGTGCATATGCACCAATAATCACCCACCTCTCTCCATCAACTTTCAATTTTACCCATATTAATCGAGAATTTACTTTCTTACATTCTATCACATACTCCCACAACTCCTGTTTCAGGAGTATTGCTACTCCTTCCCTTGCTCTTGTCCTCTCACTAACCCCTGACTTCACTCCCCAGACATTTCCAAACCACTCTTCCCCTTTACCCTTGAGCTTCGTTTCACTCAGAGCCAAAACATCCAGGTTCCTTTCCTCAAACATACTACCTATCTCTCCTTTTTTCACATCTTGGTTACATCCACACACATTTAGGCACCCCACTCTGAGCCTTCGAGGAGGATGATCACTCCCCGCGTGACTCCTTCTTCTGTTTCCCATTTTAGAAAGTTAATACAAGGAGGGGAGGATTTCCGGCCCCCCGCTCCCGTCCCCTCTAGTCGCTTTCTACGACACGCGAGGAATACGTGGGAAGTATTCTTTCACCCCTATCCCCAGGGATAATATACATATATATATACACACACACACACACACACACACACACACATACGCACATACACACACACACACCCACACATACATATATATACATATGAAAAATGTAAGAAACAATTTAGAAAACAAACTTTTAGCTTGAAATGAATGAAAAAAAAATGAATGTCACATAATGGTTCAACCTCTGGCTATGGAAAAGGAAATGTACAATTTATTCACACAAACGTCAATAGCAGTTCTCATCAATTTCACCACTGTATCAATAAGCTTCAATGTCTAAGCTACATTTTTCTCCAACTTCACTATTTTCTTGTCAAAAACACCATGCATAAAAACTATCACTCCATTAACACAACTATAAACATTTACTTCCCCTTTAAAAGTTCTGGGGAAGTCTGTCTCGATACACTGCGGCGAGGCGACGCGACGCTGACACAATCACTGTCACAATATCACTTCTGCCTCCCCAAGTCAATCTCTCAGCCACAGTGCAGGCCTTCATCGTCGAAATCGGTCTTCTGGAGGTTACCGTTGTCGATGGGTGTGACCATGTCCTTGCTGGAGTTGCAGCCCATCCTCACCGTTTGCTATAGTTTCTGGAGGCGATCGATGTCCCCTTCCTTTTCCTCTTAGTGTCTTCAGGGGACGACGACACCTTCCACACCAGGCGACCACGACGAAGACGAACACAACGCCACCTTTATCTACCCACCCGACGGCCACACACGCCCTGCTGACCTTCACATCCCCTTCGTATATATGCTTGGCGCTGAAGCTCTTCGCTCTTGGATATATATATATATATATATACAAACTACATTGCAATTTACATATAAATAGAATCATCAAGCTTCACTATATTAACTTTACTATATTCAAATATAAACAAGGTCTAACCGAGGTTACTTGGTTGAGCAAGACGTGAGAATATCATCAACTGGCCCTCCAGCCCACGGTTGAAATTGTCGTTCTGACGTATTTCGAGTTCAGTGCTGATACAGGACCATTGATTAAAGGACTGTCTTGTTAGTCTGTGTAACTTCACCTGACCCAATCCACGTCTTCAATGGCTTTCTGTTACTACAAACGGGATTACAAAGGAAAGGCTTCCTTTGTTAGTTTCATGAATACCTTCGTTCAAATGAAGGGAAAGACTATTACTATGAAGCGGTACCTTATCAGCAGGAAAGAGCTGCAGCAACGGTATGAAAGTTACTGCAAGATACATAACGAGCCCGTGGCTTCCAACGTAAACATCGGCCGCCATTTGGGTTCACTCGGCATCATGTGTGACACCAAGATTGGACCCGTTGGGAAACAGGAACGATACTATTCTGGTATCATGTGGCTCGATGGCGCAGGATCACCAACTGAAATGCAAAGAAAATGGAGAAAGCCGCCCAAACGTATCATGAAGGCCGTGCAAGAGAAGATCGAGAGGAATCGGTTGAGAGACGATATCGCTCACAGTATATTGAAATTTATACCCAAGACTTCCCCTGATCTCCAGACACAGCCAGTCACAGAGACCACCAGCCCCGCTTCCCAGACACAGCCAGTCACAGAGACCACCAGCCCCGCTTCCCAGACACAGCCAGTCACAGAGACCACCAGCACCGCTCTCCAGACACAGCCAGTCACAGAGACAACCAGCCCTGCTCCCCAGACACAGCCGGTCACAGAGACCACCAGCACCGCTCTCCAGACACAGCCAGTCACAGAGACCACCAGCCCCGCTCTCCAGACACAGCCAGTCACAGAGACCACCTGCCCCGTCCCCCACACAGAGCCACAAGATCCTGATATTGAGGAAGCAAATGAATTTCTCGATGATTTTTTGCTTTCACTGGAGAAGAACTGATGAGTTCCTTATAGACAAGACAAAATGTTAAAAAAGGAATCTATATAAGTTCACTTATGGAGTGAGATCTTTGACGGAGCTGTGCTGCCTATAGCACAGCCTACCAAAGGGTGATCTTTGTGTCGTGCAGTAACCTCATGAGGGCGGAGTCCGGCTACACTTTCTTTACCGAGGAAAAGATCTCTGCACTAATAGACAACTGTCCTAGCAACACTTATATGAGATGAATAGATGGATGCTCTAATGATCGAAAATATACAAGTTTGAGGAGGACTGACAACTATATACATTTGGTTAGCCAATCTTCATATGACTGGGGCTATTGTTCCCTCTGATTGATTCATTTTTCAAGATTAAGGAAAGTTATAATAAAAATATTGTATTGAGTTTCTCCGTTGGCGTCAGGGTAAACACCCATCCCCCCCGAAGCTTGGTTACCTTTCCGTGGTGGGGGGGACTTCATGGATTGGGCACTAGCAGCCATCGTTGGTTGCTTCTGTTCAATCCATGAACGAAAAACCAAGCATCTTGAGCGTAATTGTCGTATAAATTCACTTGGTGTCAAAACTGACGCGAAAGTGGTTGTCTCAATTTTGTCAGAAATGTTTGTGCGTCTCGGCCTGATGGCGGGAGTCGGTTTGGCGCTGTGGTCATGAGGGAATACGAGGAAGATTGGCAACCGTCCCAGAAGTAGCTACAGTGAGGCCCAGCAGCTGTCCCTAATACTGTGGAAGGCACTCATGTAAGGTGTGCAGTGAGGCGCAGCAGTAACAAGGGAAACGGACAACCAAAACAGCAATCTTGATCATCAGGAGGCTATCCAATGCTCAGAGTAGATAAGGACGATTATTGTATGGCTTCGCTCAGAGGATGAAAATCTTAGCCGTCAAAATCAACAAGTAAAATAACTAGTAGTTAGTGGTAGTGAAGTGGAATTACCGCATTTCTGTGGTCTTAATAGTAAAACGAAACTTTTCGTTTTCTCCATCAATCTAGAGGTGTTGTAGACCACCATCCTTAAGGTTGTAAGGTAATGGTAACTACAAGGTTATGACCTCAGCAAATTTGTGATGGAAAGTGCAGGAAATGTGGTATTGTATATAATATAAATTATAGTGTTGTATAATAAATGTGTAATAAAATTTTGTCTTCTCTGTTCCCGTTCATTAATTCAAATACAGGTAAGTTTTCTCTCTAACGAGGTGGGATAAGCTACGTGCACTCGGCTTATGAATGTGGTGACTTTCCCTTCATTACCACAATGTTGTGCTGAACTGAAGATGTAGAATTCCGTAGACGAAACTACGATATGAAATTAATCTACATCAAAAATTGAATGTATGCATCTTTAGATGGACATAAAAGAAACGGACGGAGGGGCACACTGGAGCAAATGGATTTCAATATCACCACTTAAAGTAGGCCTTTCAAGTAGTTGTGGCTTTAAAGCAAACTTTTTCTAGCCAAGGTTTAGTTAGCACCTAAACTAATCCCCACGACCTTACCTTAAGAAATATTTTCAGAAGGTACTGTCTGAACATATTTCTAAGGTAAGGTCATTTAGGTTTGGTTTAGATGCTACCCTAACCGAGGCTAGAAAAAGTTTCCTTTGCTTCAGAGCCCCAACTACGTAGACGGGCTACTGTTGATATTAAACAGTAACAGGAAGATGATAAAACTGAGATGAAATGAATGAAAATATAGAATGGGTCAGTTGAAAGTTGAAGTATTTGCTAAATACAATTTTTGACAGATCCAAATGCATCCTAAAGTCAGTCACTTAAATCACAATGCTGAATATTGTTTTAATTGTTGGAACTAGTTACAGGAAGTAAAAATATCAAGCTTAAAGGGATGCCATTACAATAACTTCATATACCTGTATAGGATCTCTTAAACTTCTTTTCCCTAAAGCTGAATGGATTTAAGTCGTTTAATCTGCTCTCTGAATTTGTTTCTCAGTCCAGTAATCATCTTTGGAGATTACCTCAGTAATTTCTCCATTCAATGTCTTCCTTTTCAAATTAGTTGACGACCACAGCAGTACAATATCCAAGCTGGGATGGCTATGTTTTGGGAAGGCGAGAGGTCAGGTTATGCAAGAATGTTAGAAATGGCTTCCATCAGTTTCTACCCTATCTACTCTAAAATTTTTGGGTTATTAGAACTTTGAGATTTATGAGTAAATAATACAATATAGCTATCTTAGCAAGATATCTAACATGAGATTATAGTCATAATAACAATATAGTCACAAGGCCAATATATAGTCACCGGAATATTATATTTATCATGATAATGTATCACTTATGACAAAATATGCATGATTAAAAAATGACAATATAGCACCTATAAAAAATATCACATTGCTAATATAGCCAAAATAAGAAGATAGCCAAAATGACAATATGTTCATAATGACAATACTGCCACTATGTATATATATTCTCCATGACACTATAGCTACACTGACAGTAAAGCTATCTTCATAAAAGCGTAAAATGAAAAATACAGCAAACGACAATATAGCCACCATGACAATACAGCCATCTTGACAATAAAGTCACGATATAAATCAATCGCCAGCACATTAGAAACGCGTTGAGAGTAATTTACAGACTTTATAGATATCATGAAATATAGCCCCCATGTCAATATATTTGCTATGACAATTTAGCCATTATGATAATACAGTCACGACGACAATGTATTCACTATGACAATAAAGCTACCATGATCATATAACTGATATGACAATATAGTTAAAGGAAAAATATAGAAACATTCAACTTATATTCACAAAGGCAATATAACCACCTGACAATATAGATAGTGTAAATAAATAGTCGTTTTCGGATCATAGGAAACATATAGACTCCAGGACAATATAGTCTGTGTGAAAAAACAGTGACTCAGACAGGATTTATCATCATAATATAGTCATAACTTTATAGCTGTCATGTAATTGTAGTCACCATGACAAAATTATCACAATGAAATAACACGACATTACAATATAGTTACCATAATCATACACCAATCATGATTATATAATCAGCAGGTTGACATAAACAATATCACAGTGTAAAAACCATGACAATATAAGTGACATGATGATATGATATCCATTCACTTACACTTACAATACCAAATAAGCCGCCATGAAAATATTATCATCATGATCATATAATGACAACAATATTGTAGCTAATAACAAAGTTTATCCAGAACGACAAAATTAACCATAGCAATATAGCCATTAAGTTGATATAGCGACCAAGATAATGTAGCCAGGACGGCATTATATTGAAAATAACAATACAGCCACCATGCCAATGTCTTCACCATGACAATGTAGCTACCATGAAAATATAGTAACCTTGACTATATATCTACCATGATAAAATATTTGAATTGAAAAATATCCACAACATGAGTTTAGCTGCTAAAACCCCATATCACCTTTCCAATATCGCCAAAATGTTATAATTGCCATCATGACAATATACCGCCAGAAAAGAAATATATATATACCCACTACTTGACAATATAGCTATTCTGACAATATTGCCAACATGAAAAGACAGTCACCTCCTTGTTATATAACAAAAATGACAAATTGCCATCATGGCAATATAGTGACCTAACAATACAGCCACCATGGCAATATAGTTACCATAACAATGTAATCTTAATGACAATATAGCCAACATGACTATATAGTCACGATGACAATACAACCACCGTGACAATACAGATAACATGACAGTACCGTCTCTAAGACAATATTGCCATCAATTCAACAAATTAAATGACAATATAGATATTATGGCAACACAGTCACCATGACAATATACTCAGAAATGCATTATAATCGCCATAATGAAATCATCCTCCCATGAAAATATAACCACCTTACCATTTTGGTTTCCATTACAATGTAGCCACAGTAATAAAAGATTTACCAAGACAGTACTGAAACCATAACAATATAGCATATCATGGCAATGTAGTCACCTGATAATTTAATCAAAATGACAATTTCTCTTCTATAATGGTATATCCTGAAGGGCAATATCAACACCATTAAAAAAGCTTCTATGAAAATACAGTCACTATGACATTATAGATATCATGATAGAAAATCACCATGACACTATAGTTATCATGGCAATATAGCCACTATGACATTATAGTCATAATGACAATATAGTCGCTATGACAATATTGTCACCATGATAATATAATTATCATGATAATAAATTGCTTATGACAAATTATGCATGAGTTAAATAATGACAATATATCACCTATAAATAAAGATCACCATGCCAATATAGCTAAAGTGACGATATATACATCATAGCAATGTAACTAAAATGAAAAGATAGCCAAAATGACGGTTTGTTCATAATGACAATACTGCCACTATGAAAATATGTTCCCCAACTGCCACTATGAAAATATGTTCCCATGACACTATAGCTACACTGACAATAAAGCCATATTCACATAAGAGTAACATTGAAAATACAGCTACATTGTCATGGTGACCATATTGGCATGGTGGCTGTATTGTTATTTTCAATATAATGCCATCCTAACTACATTATCTTGGTCGCTATATTTACTTGCTGGCTATATTGCTATGGTTGATTTTGTCGTTGGGGATATATCATGTCATTAACTACAATTTTGTTTTAATTATATGATCATAATAATAATATTATCATTGCGGCTTATTTGGTAATGTGAGTGCAAGTGTATGGATGTCTTATCATTGTAAGACTCACGCACACTACCATTAATCTTTTATTAGGTATTTGTCATTATCATTTTACTGTGAGTTACATAGAGTTAGATGCATGTTGCCACGGGCTCACTGTTCCCACGGGCTACTGTTAATCAGGATGTTTGAACACGTAAGAGCTGATCTGTTATTTGAACACGTTGTTGAATGGGTGATGACGGACTCCAATATAACCCCTGCCAGTGTGACCTGAGGGGACACACTGGCCAGCATCGTCACACTGTTCACTAGAGTGTGTCGTAGTGTGTCATAAGACTTTAGCCCAGAGTACTACAGATGGACGTACACGTTTTGTTGTAATAAATCTACAAAGGCCGCCTGATCTTCATTGAGTACCACAGACGAAGAAGACCTGATTTCCTTCCTATCAACCCACGTGACCACAGACGACCGTCACATCTGCTTCATATTTCTACGTCTGGCGTTGGCAGCAGTCATACAAGCCTACCTGACACAGTCTTGGCGCTCGCTCTAGTGGACGTTAAGGGCGGAACCAACGGCCGGCTACGTTCTCCATCACCCGTACCTCAATGCAGTGAAGATACGTCTTTATTGCATTGCTAACACTGTGTCGCTTGCAAGGGCATCAAGACAGCGCCACCTCCGGGGAGTGTTGTCATCACATCCAAACGTGTCAAGCAAGGTCAGCCATCCTGCCAACACCAACGTGGAGGTCATCTTGTCAACCGCTCCAGAGACGCGTCATCATCAGCCGTGGTGACATCCCAGACGTCAGCATCGCGTGGTCCAGCCCTTGTCGCTCACTCAACTTTCCTGCTAGCGAGTCGCTACTCTGCACACATGTTCACCTCGCTACACCCAGCGAGTCGCTACTCTGCACACATCTTCACCTCGCTACACTCAGCCAGCCGCTACTCTGCACACATCTCCACCTCACTACACCCAGCCAGCCGCTACTCTGCACACGTCTCCACCTCGCTACACCCAGCCAGCCGCTACTCTGCACACGTCTCCACCTCGCTACACCCAGCCAGCCGCTACTCTGCACACGTCTCCACCTCGCTACGCTACACCCAAGACGTCTTCGTGAGCGAATCTTCCATTCAGATAAGAACTGTGTCAAAATGGTTCACTCTGTGAGGTTTGTTCCTTTTGTGTGTTACTACTATACGTTTCAGCGGCGGACAAACGCTGTTTTTCGCAAATATCTCGTAAACGATTCATTGTATCATTATGATATTTCAGCACAGTATCTTTAACCTCCGGGCCAGATGTATGGCTAACATACCACATTGCTATATGTGTTATGTGAGGAGTTTACTCGTGAACAAAATACAAAGCCGAGTAGTCATATCGACGATTTCGAAGGACTGTGAACGGTTCTGCTGGCAGAGGACCAGCAGCTCAGGGCGAGTGGCAGCAGGTGGGATGGAAATCTTGCGCTGCTCCAGCCACCTGATGAGGTCCGCCTTCCTGGTAGCTGTGGTAGGGCATCGACTCTCCTCCGTCAGCTGACTGTGGTATGGTGCATTGTCTAGCACAAGTACCGATGGTTCTGGCAGTGACGGAAGGAGCTGCGTTCTTAGCCATCGCAGGAACAGTTCGGCATTCATTTCTCCATGGTAATCACCCTGGTTGGTCTTGGCTGGGTAGCACAGGTATGAGCCGTCAACAAAGCCTTCGTCCGTGCCACCTGCGACCACTACAAATCGCTCCCCTTCACCAGGTGGCACCTGACGACTGTATGTGGTGTTGCTTGGAGCCTGTGTGGTATCTACCCACTCCCTACTGTGGCCCATCCTTGTGGTAAACCACGTCTCATCCACACATACCACCTTCCTTTCCTCCTCTCGGTGGCGCTGTAGAGCCCGGAGAGCGTCAATTCGACAACACACAACGTCCAGCGATTTCCTCCTTACATACATCTTTCGCTGTGACAGTCTGTATTGAAATCCCATGGTGTGCAGGATCCACCAAACTGTTGTGTCAGAGGTATCCTCCGGGAGGATACCATGTGTTTTCAGGTCGGCTGATGTGACCCTCAGTGTTAAATATTGTTTTTCCGAAAACTTCTTGTGGATGTGGCGCCATATTGCACCGAGAGTAAAGTTATCACAAACAGCCGATGTAGGTGGTGGTGGTGCCGGTGTGGAAGGGGAGGAGGCTGTGGTGGTGGTGTTGACTATGTCCCTCACTCTTGACACAGTCATGCCCACGATGTGCGCAACTCGCTCGTAAGGCCTGTGTGCATAAAAATTAATGTTATGTTACATATTTCGTCTCACCTCACTACGATAATTAATATGACATTGCGACACAATACAGTCTGCTTTACTTTCATATTTCATATGTATATAAATGTAATGATGTATGTTGGAACCAGAATATATTGTCTACGCACCTATTCAAACTTATGTACGTTCTACCGCGGGTGCATTCACGTTTGTACAACGTGACAAGACGAAGAACAAACGCTGTCCTGCATCCACGGTGGCAGAAGGACAACATTGTTGCTGATGATGATGATGACCGCGCGCGCCTCGGTAATCGCTAGAGTTGTAGCCTCGGGATGGGGGTACCCCATACCACAGAGAGGAGGAGGGGATATGGGGGACTGTGGATATTATATTAAGGCATATATTTCTTATTTAAAAACGTAAAGAACACATGAAGTAACCATAAACGATTTCATTTGGTTGTGCAAAACCAAAACTGACTTCATCCTTCTGGTCGCCGTCGAGACGTCGGTTATTAACAACGGGATTACCTGTTGCTTTCATGGTCGTTTGACGCACTCTGGTTTTCACGTCCACACACAATAACTGTATTACATATTATTACTAATGTATGACACCTATATACATACTGTCATACCTATTATTAATATACGTAATTAGAATACGACAAAATCAAATATAGAGAATGGATGGTGTAAACATGGGGGTGAAGACGGAAATGGGGAGGGAGATACTGCAATATGGGGGTGAGGGGTGGGGGGGGAGTGGTCTGGGGGGTGTTGAGGGAGGGTTAGACGAGTACCTCACACTCGTCCGATTCTCTATAACGCCTTCGATATGATGACTGGCGTAGGCTTAATATCACTCAGTAAACTCCTCACATAACACATATAGCAATGTGGTATGTCAGCCATGAATTAGGCCCGGGTATTAAGGATAGTGTGCTGAAATATCATAGTGATACAACCATTCGTTTAGCAGAAATATGTAAAAACCATCGTTTGTCCGCCGCTGAAACGTATAGCAGGTGTTGTCTAAGTCTGTTGTTTAAGATTCTTTCAAATGTCTTCCCAATGGACGCAAGTAGGATGATGGGTCTGTACATCACTGGGTCTCTGTTGGATTTGTTGGGCTTAGGTATCATGGCGGCTGTTGCAGTTTTGAAGACCGCGGGTAAATAGTCTGAGGCTAGTGCCGCGTTGAAGAGGGAGGTTATGGCTCTAATAGTGTTGTCAGGGAAGTGGGTAAGTAGTTGGTATCCAATACCTGTGTTACGTGGGGCTACTTTGGCACCTTTTAGGAGGAATTTGACCTCGCTTGATCTTATGGGAGTTGTGAGAAGGTGGTCGTGTGAAAGCGATTGGAGGTGTATGATCTGTTCTGGATAGAAGTGACTGGGTCTGTTTTCTGTGTTGTGTGACAATTTCAGTGTTTTCATACGCCAGAGGGTGGGGGTTGGGGGGGGGGGTGAAAGATACCTTCCCTGTGTTTTTAAAAAGTGTTGGCAATGTCTTGTGGGTTATGGTGTAGAGTGCTGTCGTCATTTAGCCCATTAAAGTCTGTTATTGGTATTCCTTTGAGTTTTCGTATTCTGTTCCAAAACCCTTGAGGAGATTTGATCCGGTGTTGTTCTGTTGTGGTGATAAGAGATTTCCAGTGTCTATTGTGATCTTCTAGATGGCTGTTGAGTGTGTGGTTTCGTAGGGATGTGAGGTCCCACCGTACTAGGCCCAATCGACGTCTGTTTTGCTCAAAGAGTCGACGGTAGCACGAGAGGAGTCTTGTTGTTTTGGGAGAAGGGAAGAAGGAGTATCTTGAAGTAAATGAAGATTTGTGGATAGAAGTGTTAGCTGCCTGTGTGATTGTTCCATGTATATGTTCTATTTCTGTGTCTATTAGTGTTATTGGGTGATTTTCGTAGTTTGTGGTGTAAGTGCAGTTGGAGAGAGTGTCTTTGAAGCTCTCCCAGTCTGCTCTTTTGTAGTGGTAGTGTGAGGGTGATGGGACGAGGATAGGGTTAAACGATAGATAAAGAAAGATAGGGATGTGGTCGGAACCACACAGTGGTCCTGGAGACAAGTAATTATGGAGATAATTACTGGCTCTGTTGGAGAAGACAAGGTCAGGTCTGCCTTTTCCTCCTGGGCCAGTAAGGACAGTATGGAAGTAAGGTTCTAGGAAGTTAAGACGTTTGTAAGAGTATAAAGCGAATAAGTCATCACCATGAGAATTGTTTCTGTTGTGGTGGAAGGTTCTGTGTTGGGCATTGAGGTCAGCTAGAAGGTAGACTGGGATTTGTGTGTAACTGAATAGTGTGTAGAGATCATGGAGTGGAATGGTAATGTTGGGTCGAGAGTATGTAGTGCAGAAGATAATGAAGCCATGTATTGTGTTTACCTTAACTGGTAGAAAGTGTTCGTATTGCCATGAGGTGGCGAGGTATTCGTGTTCGATGGTGTTGCGTATGAGAATGGCGACTCCCTCGTGTCTACTGTCTGGAGACTGTCGTGATGTATACCCGTAATGTCTAATTTTATATCCGTTGGTGATACATGTGATGTTAAGTATCACAACATCAGTTTTTTTCTCTTCGAGGAGAGTGGCAATCAGATGACGGCCATTGTGATAGCTGCGCACGTTAAATTGTAAGATTTTTAGCATTTTACGACTTATGGAAGTTTATTGGCCTTCTGTGTCTGTTGTCGATGAAGGCCGTTGACGCACCGTCTCAGAGTTTCACGTGTATAATGTTTCTAGTCTTGGGTCGGGATCTATCTGGTGAGGGGTCAGGAGAGGGGAGAGGGGAGGGGAGAGGGTCATTGTCGACAATTTGAAGGTCGAGGTTGACCGTTGGTGGGTTGTCTGGTGTGTGGGCAGGATCAGGTGCTGGGGCTCCTCTGGGAGGGTTAGTCGTTGGACGGAGGGAGGGGGAAGGGGGAGGGGGGGATTGATGAGTTGAGGTTCAGGGGAGACTGTCGTGGTGGTGGAAGTTGGGACGGTGGGGGTGGGAGAGGAATCGGTATTTGGAGGGACAGTTGGATTGTTGGTGTTGGGTTGGGGGGTTGTGGATGGAGTTGTGTTAGGGGGTGCGGAGGGGGTATTGGAAGTTGGGAGGGTGACAGGTTGTGTTGTTGGGGGAGAGTTGGAAGTGTTACTGGGGGTCTCCTGGGCAACATTATCGTTAGGGGTCAGGGAGGCAGACGAGACAGGGGTCGGGGAGGGATGGTTGTTGGCGAGGGAGGTGAGGAGTTCAGGTGGAGTTCGTACGTTGGGTAGGTTGTTATGAGCAAGCAGCAAATCAAAGATTCTGATGAATTCCGACTTATCTTCCTTGCTCAGGAACAACACTTTTAGGTAGCACGCATGCATCCTACCTTGTAGGGTGAGGAGGTCTGAAGAACTGGTAGTTGGGATAGGAGAAGCTTGGGTGGCAGGGGAAGGAGCAGCAGCAACTGCTGCGTAGATGTGAGGGTTTGTGGAAGGAGGTGAGTTGGTTTTTTGTGCCTGACGCACTGCGCGGAGTTGCTCCTTACGTTGGCACAGCCAACGTCACTGCCTGAGCCTTGCACTCACGAAAACCATGACCAGTTTCCGCGTATTGACTACAGGTTTGGTGTGGCTCTTTACAGTTCTTAGTGTCATGTCCGTATTGCAGACATTTGTAACATTGTTGAACGTCGAGATATTCATCTTTTTTCAGGTATTTTGCGGGCATAGAGATCATGGGGAACAGGATTCCTCGGGAGAGCAGGCGATCGGCCTCGGTCGGGTTTGAACATTGTATCTTTATTAATCTGGAGTTATTCAGTTTATATACGGTGATGATGTTAACGTCATTGTTTTCACCATTGATGGCTTCAGCAATTTCCGTGGGGCTGAGGGACAAAATAGATGCATCAACATTATAGCTAATAATGGTACATCTAGCTTGAAGGGGGCAGCGGTCTTGAACGATTTGGTAATTTGTTTTAGCTAATTCATCAAGGAGAGGTTTGGATAGGATTTTATCTAAATCACTATCTTTGCCCAAGCAAAATTTAAACTGGTATTTGTTCGTAGGGAATTGAATAACCTTAGTAGGACGGATCTCAGTGGTCTTAAATACGATGGACAGGAGTTCGAACGTGGAAGGGGGAAGACAGTCAGTTTTGAGAGATTTTAGTCGTATGTCGGGTCGTATGTCGGGCGGCATATTGGTGGCATCAGTGTCCTAGTACGTGAAAACGTGGGTGTGGGACGCTCAGCGGTACAAGGTAAGGGAGAGGTAAGAGAGAGTGTGAGGGTCTCCTCCCCGTCAGGTGAGAACTGCTCCACTCCAGCCTCCACTCCTTAGGAAAATGAGTTTTCCAGAATGGGGTGGGGAAGCTGGGGGAGAGATTGCTCAAACCTAGCGGTCGAGAGGTGGATGATGGATGAGAAAACAAATGAAAAAACAAATAGGATGAGAAAGATTGAGTGGAGGCAACGCAGGGGTGTAGGGTGCAGCGGCGAAGGTGGTGAGGGAACAGCTTGGCTGCGTCAGCTCACCGTAACTGTCGCCCGCGGGAAGGAGGCAATGTTACTATCCGCTTCTTTCTCCTCCCTCTTCTTTTTTCGGTCTTCTCTCTTCTTTCTTCTGTCTTCTCTCTTCTCTCTTCTTTCTTGTCTTCTGTCTTCTCTCTTCTTTCTTCTGTCTTCTGTCTTCTCTCTTCTTTCTTCTGTCTTCTGTCTTCTCTCTTCTTTCGTCTTCTTTCGCCAGACGGACCTTAACGAGGAGCGTAATATGGAGGAGAGGATGGAGGAGGTGGTCCACTATGATGATAAACCTGCTGAGTTCTGGCAACGTGTCGTCTATGGTGACGAAAACACGTTCACCTCAGATGGTCATCCACAAACACATTATGTTGGGCCTAACACCAGGCTACTCTCTCTCTCTCTCTCTCTCTCTCTCTCTCTCTCTCTCTCTCTCTCTCTCTCTCTCTCTCTCTCTCTCTCTCTCTCTCTCGTGGCTGCCTATTCCTAACAATAGGTGCCTCAGCTTCATCCATATCCATAGACTGGTGTTGTCTGTAGGTTGGAGAATGCCTCACTACTGCAACGTAACTGAACGTCAAACAAATTAAAGGATATACGTTATCCCACGACATAGTAACTATCTGCAGCCTTGTTATCCTACAACATAGTAACTATCTGCAGCCTTGTTATCCTACAAAGTAGTAACTATCTGCAGCCTTGTTATCCTACAACATAGTAACTATCTGCCGCCTTGTTATCCTACAACATAGTAACTATCTGCAGCCTTGTTATCCTACAACATAGTAACTATCTGCCGCCTTGTTATCCTACAACATAGTAACTATCTGCCACCTTGTTATCTACAACATAGTAACTATCTGCAGCCTTGTTATCCTACAGCATAGTAACTATCTGCAGCCTTGTTATCCTACAACATAGTAACTATCTGCCACCTTGTTATCTACAACATAGTAACTAACTGCAGCCTTGTTATCCTACAACATAGTAACTATCTGCCACCTTGTTATCCTACAACATAGTAACTATCTGCAGCCTTGTTATCCTACAACATAGTAACTATCTGCCGCCTTGTTATCTACAACATAGTAACTAACTGCAGCCTTGTTATCCTACAACATAGTAACTATCTGCAGCCTTGTTATCCTACAACATAGTAACTATCTGCAGCCTTGTTATCCTACAACATAGTAACTATCTGCAGCCTTGTTATCCTACAGCATAGTAACTATCTGCAGCCTTGTTATCCTACAGCATAGTAACTATCTGCAGCCTTGTTATCCTACAACATAGTAACTATCTGCCACCTTGTTATCCTACAACATAGTAACTATCTGCAGCCTTGTTATCCTACAGCATAGTAACTATCTGCAGCCTTGTTATCCTACAACATAGTAACTATCTGCAGCCTTGTTATCCTACAACATAGTAACTATCTGCAGCCTTGTTATCCTACAGCATAGTAACTATCTGCAGCCTTGTTATCCTACAACATAGTAACTATCTGCAGCCTTGTTATCCTACAACATAGTAACTATCTGCAGCCTTGTTATCCTACAACATAGTAACTATCTGCAGCCTTGTTATCCTACAACATAGTAACTATCTGCAGCCTTGTTATCCTACAACATAGTAACTATCTGCAGCCTTGTTATCCTACAACATAGTAACTATCTGCAGCCTTGTTAGGTTTCTACTATATATATGTCACACAACCGTAACTAGTTTAACATATTGACATGATTCAGCAACACCTACACAAACGTTAATGATCAATAAAACCTCCATCATGATGTGGTATGTTTGACATACACACTTCACTATCACTTATATAGTCACAGTGGACGAGACTGAACGATTAATTATCGTGCCCTGGCAACCTACCGGACGCACTGGGACGGTGCCAGGTCACGATGATTAAACCTTCACACTCGTCCACCATGACTATAGATGGGTTAATGATGTGTGGCTACTGTATGTTGCCACATGTGCCACACCTGCAACGACCCCGGACGGACCCGTGCTGCTGCTGCTGCTGCTGTCATGGCCAGTGGTGTGGAGACGTGGCACCACAGCGACCGACCGACGCCGTCCTGGAGTACACGTCACATGGTGACGTCACCCATGTCTGAGGCTGGACTGTGTTAGCACAGCGCCAGGATATACTCGTTGTTTATATATTAATAAAGATGTGAAGCAGGTCTTACTTTGGTTTTCCTGAACATATGACACAATATATTGTAAATATAGTATTATATTACCTGAGCGTAATAGAGTATATGATTTTGCCTAACAATCATATTGTAATGATGGCCAGTCAGCGACCAACCATACATAATTGTCATACATTGCATTACACAGGTGATGTGTATTAACGTGACACGTGAGGTGTTTGGTCACGTGATTAGATCCATGATGTGTGTGTGTGTGTGTGTGTGTGTGTGTGTGTGGGTAATAAGCACATGACGTCATCCGTTGATCACATTATCGGCACACAAAGATCGGCCTGTATACGTCACCAATGTGAATCACGTGACCCACTGGTCTCCCATGATAAATGACCAATGTGTATGACCAATGTGTGTTTATATAAACATATGTTAACAAGGGGATATCGGTAGTTGGCGATATATGGCAACTCCCGACATCAGGGCTACCAACATGTGCTACGACCGACACTAATATTTCAGTGAGTTTCGTAGTGTGTTGCCAAATGTTTCACTCATATTGTACACCGATACTTTTGTGATGTAGTGTACATACTGCGTCTTATATACTGACATGATTTTCATTGTTCACAAGATACAAGGAGGAATTAATGACCACTTAGCTGAGCCTCAACAATACTGAGATATACAATACAAAATGTCAAATGTATTAAGAATATGAACGAGGGGAAAGAGAGGGGGGGTGGGGGGTTGGGGGTGAGGATCTGGTGGAAGGTCAAAGTGGTGGTCAGGTTAAGGTTGGGTCACCGCTGCCAGACGTAGCGTAAC
>NC_092266.1:3191225-3240129 GCF_036320965.1 Panulirus ornatus
TATTTAATGTATGTATGACTCATGGTGAGGTGCCTGAGGATTGGCGGAATGCGTGCATAGTGCCATTGTACAAAGGCAAAGGGGATAAGAGTGAGTGCTCAAATTACAGAGGTATAAGTTTGTTGAGTATTCCTGGTAAATTATATGGGAGGATATTGATTGAGAGGGTGAAGGCATGTACAGAGCATCAGATTGGGGAAGAGCAGTGTGGTTTCAGAAGTGGTAGAGGATGTGTGTATCAGGTGTTTGCTTTGAAGAATGTATGTGAGAAATACTTAGAAAAGCAAATGGATTTGTATGTAGCATTTATGGATCTGGAGAAGGCATATGATAGAGTTGATAGAGATGCTCTGTGGAAGGTATTAAGAATATATGGTGTGGGAGGCAAGTTGTTAGAAGGAGTGAAAAGTTTTTATCGAGGATGTAAGGCATGTGTACGTGTAGGAAGAGAGGAAAGTGATTGGTTCTCAGTGAATGTAGGTTTGCGGCAGGGGTGTGTGATGTCTCCATGGTTGTTTAATTTGTTTATGGATGGGGTTGTTAGGGAGGTGAATGCAAGAGTTTTGGAAAGAGGGGCAAGTATGAAGTCTGTTGGGGATGAGAGAGCTTAGGAAGTGAATCAGTTGTTGTTCGCTGATGATACAGCGCTGGTGGCTGATTCATGTGAGAAACTGCAGAAGCTGGTGACTGAGTTTGGTAAAGTGTGTGAAAGAAGAAAGTTAAGAGTAAATGTGAATAAGAGCAAGGTTATTAGGTACAGTAGGGTTGAGGGTCAAGTCAAGTGAGAGGTGAGTTTGAATGGAGAAACACTGGAGGAAGTAAAGTGTTTTAGATATCTGGGAGTGGACCTGGCAGCGGATGGAACCATGGAAGCGGAAGTGGATCATAGGATGGGGGAGGGGGCGAAAATTCTGGGATCCTTGAAGAATGTGTGGAACTTGAGAACATTATCTCGGAGAGCAAAAATGGGTATGTTTGAAGGAATAGTGGTTCCAACAATGTTGTATGGTTGCGAGGCGTGGACTATGGATAGAGTTGTGCGCAGGAGGATGGATGTGCTGGAAATGAGATGTTTGAGGACAATGTGTGGTGTGAGGTGGTCGAGTAAGTAACGTAAGGGTAAGAGAGATGTGTGGAAATAAAAAGAGCGTGGTTGAGAGAGCAGAAGAGGGTGTTTTGAAATGGTTTGGGCACATGGAGAGAATGAGTGAGGAAAGATTGACCAAGAGGATATATGTGTCGGAGGTGGAGGGAACGAGGAGAAGAGGGAGACCAAATTGGAGGTGGAAAGATGTAGTGAAAAAGATTTTGTGTGATCGGGGCCTGAACATGCAGGAGGGTGAAAGGAGGGCAAGGAATAGAGTGAATTGGAGCGATGTGGTATACCGGGGTTGACGTGCTGTCAGTGGATTGAATCAGGGCATGTTAAGCGTCTGGGGTAAACCATGGAAAGCTGTGTAGGTATGTATATTTGCGTGTGTGGACGTATGTATATACATGTGTATGGGGGGGGGGGGGTTGGGCCATTTCTTTCGTCTGTTTCCTTGCGCTACCTCGCAAACGCGGGAGACAGCGGCAAAAAAAAAAAAAAAAAATATATATATATATATATATATATATATATATATATATATATATATATATATATATATATATATATATATATATCTTTTATACTATTCGCCATCTCCAGCATTAGCGAGGTTGCGCCAAGAACAGAGGATTGCACCTTTGATGGAATATCCTCACCTGGCCCCCTTCTCTCTCCCTTCTTTGTCGCTGTCTCCCGCATTAGCGAGAGAACGCAAGGAAACAGACAAAAGAATGGCCAAACCCACCCACATACACATATATATGAATACACGTCCACACACACAAATATACATGCCTATACATCTCAACGTATACATATATATACACACACAGACATATACATATATACACATGTACATAATTCATACTGTCTGCCTTTAATCATTCCGATCGCCACCCTGCCACACATCAAGTAACAACCTCCCAAGTGCGCAAGGTAGCGCTAAGAAAAGAGACGAAGGCCATATTCGTTCACACTCAGTCTCTAGCTGTCATGTAGAATGCACTGAAACCACAGCTCCCTTTCCACATCCAGGCCCCACAGATCGTTCCATGGTTTACCCCAGACGCTTCACACGCCCTGGTTCAATCCATTGAGAGCACGTCGACCCCAGTGTACTACATCGTTCTAATTCACTCTATTCCTTGCACGCCTTTCACCCTCCTGCATGCTCAGGCTCCGATCATTCAAAATCTTTTTCACCACATCTTTTCACCTCCAATTTGGTCTCCCACTTCTCGTTCCCTCCACCTCTGACACATATATCCTCTTGGTCAATCTTTCCTCACTCATTCTCTCCATGTGACCAAACCAATTCAAAACACCCTCTTCTGCTTTCTCAACCACACTATTTATTACCATACATCTCTCTTACCCTATTATCACTTACTCAATCGAACAACCTCACACCACATACTGTCCTCAAACATCTCATTTCCAGCACATCCACCCTCCTCCGCACAACTCTATCTATAGTCCATGCCTCGAAATCATATAACAATGTTGGAACCATTATTCCTTCAGATATACCCATTTTTGCTTTCCGAGATAATGTTCTCGACTTCCACGGAGTCTTCAACGCTCCCAGAACTTTCGCCCCCTCCCCCACCTTATGATTCACTTCCGCTTCCATGGTTCCATCAGCTGCCAAATCCACTCCAAGATATCTAAAACACTTCACTTCCTCCAGTTTTTCTCCAATCAAACTTACCTTTCAATTGACTTGACCCTCAACCCTACTGTGTCTAATAACCTTGCTCTTATTCACATTTACCCTCATCTTTCTTCTTTCACACACTTTACCAAACTCAGTCACCAGCTTCTGCAGTTTCTCATACGAATCAGCCACCAGCGCTGTATCATCAGCGAACAACAACTGTCTCACTTTCCAAGCTCTCTCATCCACAACAGAGTGCATCCTTGCCCCTCTTTCCAAAACTCTTGCATTCACCTCCCTAACAACTCCAGCCAGAAACATTAAACAACCATGGAGACATCACACACCCCTGCCGCAAACCAACATTCAATGAGAACCAATCACTTTCCTCTCTTCCTACACGTACACATGCCTTACATCCTCGATAAAAACTTTTCACTGGTTCTAACAACTTGCCCCCACACCATATATTCTTAATACCTTCAACAGAGCATCTCTAACAACTCTGTCATATGCCTTCTCCAGATCCAGAAATGCTACATACAAATCCATTTCCTTTTCTAAGTATTTCCTACATACATTCTTCAAAGAAAACACCTGATCCACGCATAATCTACCACTTCTGAATCCACACTGCTCTTCCCCAATCTGATGCTCTGTACATGTCTTCACCCTCTCAATCAATACCTTTCCATATAATTTCCCAGGAATACTCAACAAACTTATACCTCTGTAATTTGAGCACTCACTCATATCCCCTTTGCCTTTGTACAATGGCACTATGCAAGCATTCCGCCAATCCTCAGGTACCTCACCATGAGTCATACATACGTTAAATAACCTTACCAACCAGTCAACAAAACACTCTCCTCCTTTTTTGATAATTTCCACTGCAATACCATCTACACACGCTGTCTTCCCGGCTTTCATCTTCTGCCAAGCTTTTACTGCCTCTTCTGTGTTTACTAAATCATTCTGCCTAACCCTTTCACTTTGCACACCAGTTCAACCAAAACACCCTATATCTGCCACTCTATCATCGAACACATTCAACAAACCTTAAAAATACTCACTCCATCTCCTTCTGATGATGATGATGATGATGATGATAGAAAAGTCCCTTCCAAGGAGTGGCGGGAAAAGGGAAGGGGGAAAGAGCATGAATTGTTAGAGGAAGTGAATTTTAGAGGGAGGAAAAGGGCCAGGGCTTAACACAGCTTGCATTGGAAAAAATATGTTAAGAAGGGCGGAGATGATGAGTGGAGGGCAAGGTTTTATTTTAGCTATTTATTTATTTATCTTTTTTTATCACTTTATCTTTTCCTATTTCATTTTCTTTTTGTATTTTATTTTTTTATCATTTTTTTTTATAAGGGATATAGGAGGAGATGGATCGTATCTCTAGCCGATGGACACTAATTTTACCAAGGCGTTCCCCGCACGGACTTAGAAGCAAATTCTATAGAGGTTTCTAGTTTTTTAATATATTGGCAATGGATGTTGTCCAGGTTGTATATTAAACTTGTTACCTGGGTGGTCTATTCCCAGGAGATTGTTGAAGTAATCAATCCAGTGAGTATGATGTATTTGAAATCGCTCTATTTGTCTTTCAAACAATTTCCTTCAGTAGATGTTTGGAGGAGGGATTCGTGCTCTCTCTTGAAGTTCTGTGTTCCTGATGAACTCGTGCCATTCGATGTTAAAAACAAAACGTACAGCTTTGTTCTGAATGATTTGGAGTGCACGGATGTTGGATTTGTCTCCGAGTTCGAGAGCTGAAGGGGCATAAGTGATAAGTGGTCGTATTAATGCTTTGTAGGGGTGCAATTTGGTTTTGAATTGCGCCTCTCTGAATCTATACAATTTTGCGAGCTCCGCTCTCGCAATAGCCGCTCTAGACTGTATATGTCGGTTCTTTCTCAGGTGTACATCATAGTTTAGGCCTAGGACAGTGTTGGTGTTTGAGATGGGAATGGGTAAATGTCGGTGTATACGGGAGTGTAGGTAGACATTAGTTATGTCCTATCTCTGATGTACATTAAAGTAGGATATGTTGAATTTTGCTGGATTTGTTTTGATACTCCATCGTAGCTCCCAGAGCGAAACGTGGTCAATTTCCTGTTGGGTTCTATTGAATAAGTGTGTGAGGGTTCTGGCTCTGATTAGCTGTGTGACATCATCTGCATATTGGAGAGTGATGGAGTCCAGGTGTATAGGATTGGGAAGATCATTTGAGTAGAGTGTGTGAAGAGTGGGGGCCAGCACGGTGCCTTGGGGTACACCGGCATTAAGGAGGAAGTAGTTTGAGTAAGTGTTTCTGTATTTCATTCGGGTTTCTCTGTTCCTAAGATAGTTAGAGAGAAGCTTAATGGTGGGTCGTGGGAGTTGGAATTGGGTGCTTAGTTCATACCTCAATCCATCATGCCACACGGTGCCATAGGCTTTTTAAGCATCTTTTGTGATGAATGCGGTCATTTTGTGTGTCCGCGTGTTGTTTCTTATGTAGTTCGTAATGATGTTGAGTTCATCTTGTGTGGAGCGATGTTGATGAAAGCCAAACTTCTTGTGTGAGAGTAGGTTGTTGTTTGTTATGTGTTGTCTAAGTCTGTTGTATAAGATTCTTTCAAATGTCTTTCCAATGGACTCAAGCAGGCTGATAGGTCTGTAGTTCATTGGGTCTCTGTTGGATTTGTTGGCTTTAGGTATCATTGTGGTTGTTGCAGTTTTGAAGGCCGCGGGAAAATAGCCAGAGTCTAGTGCCGCGTTGAAGAGGAAGGTGATGGCTCTGATAGTGTTGTCAGGAGATGTGTAAGTATCTGGTAACCAATGCGTGAGTTACCTGGAGCTACTTTGGGCGATTTTAGGAGGAGGAATTTGACCTCGCTCGATCTTATTGGAGTTGTGGGAAGGCGGTCGTGCGAAAGCGATTGGAAATGTATGATCTGTTCTGGGTAGAAGTGACTGGGTCTGTTTTGTATGTGTTGTGTGACAATTTGAGTGTTTTCGTACGCCAGAGGGTAAGGGGGGTGAGGGTGAAAGATACCTTCCCAGTGTTTTTGAAAAATGTTGGCAATGTCTTGTGGGTTATGGTGTAGTGTTGTCGTCATTTAGCCCATTAAAGTCTGTTTTCGGTATTCCTTTGAGTTTTCGTATTCTGTTCCAATACTCTTGAGGAGATTTGATTCGGTGTTGCTCTGTTGTGGTGATAAGAGATTTCCAGTGTCTATCGTGGTCTTCTAGAAGACTGTTGAGTGTGTGGTTTCGTAGGGATGTGAGGTCCCACCGTACTAGGCCCAAACGACGTCTGTTTTTCTCAAAGCGTCGACGGTAGCACGAAAGAAGTCTTGTTGTTTTGGGAGAAGGGCAGAAGGAGTATCTTGAAGTAATGAAGATTTGGGAATAGAAATGTCAGCTGCCGGTGTGATTGTTTCGTGTATACGTTCTATTTCTGTGTCTATTAGTGTTATTGGGTGATTTTCGTAGTTTGTGGTGTAAGTGGAATTGGAGAGAGTGTCTTTGAAGCTCTCCCGGTCTGCTCTTTTGTAGTGGTAATGTGAGGGTGATGGGACGAGGATAGGGTTAGACGAGAGATGAAGAAAGATAGGGATGTGGTTGGAACCACATAGTGGTCCTGGAGACAAGAAATTATGGAGATAATTACTGGCTCTGTTGGAAAAGACATGATCAGGTCTGCGTTTTCCTCCTAGGCCAGTGAAGACAGTGTGGAAGTAAGGTCCTAGGAAGTTAAGACGTTTGTAAGAGTATAAAGCGAATAAGTCATCACCATGAGAATTGTTTCTGTTGAGGTGGAAGGTTCTGTTTTGGGCGTTGAGGTC
The DNA here is from genome assembly GCF_036320965.1 of Panulirus ornatus. Classification (NCBI taxonomy): domain Eukaryota; kingdom Metazoa; phylum Arthropoda; class Malacostraca; order Decapoda; family Palinuridae; genus Panulirus; species Panulirus ornatus. Next base: position 3,197,812 of record NC_092266.1, read on the forward strand.
AGCTAGAAGGTAGACTGGGATCTGTGTGTAATTGAATAGTGTGTAGAGATCATGGAGTGGAATGGTAGTGTTGGGTCGAGAGTATGTCGTGCAGAAGATAATGAAGCCATGTATTGTGTTTACTTTAACTGCTAGAAAGTGTTCGTATTGCCATGAGGTGGCGAGGTACTCGTGTTCGATGGTGTTGCGTATGAGAATGGCGACTCCCTCGTGTCTACTGTCTGGAGACTGTCGTGATGTATACCCGTAATGTCCAATTTTATATCCGTTGGTGATACATGTGCTGTTAAGTACATGTTAAGTACATGTTAAGTTAAGGTCGGGATCTATCTGGCGAGGGGTCAGGAGAGGGGAGAGGGGAGGGGAGAGGGTCATTGTCGACAATTGGAAGGTCGAGGTTGACCGTTGGTGGGTTGTCTGGTGTGTGGGCAGGATCAGGTGCTGGGGCTCCTCTGGGAGGGTTAGTCGTTAGACGGAGGGAGGGGGAAGGTGGAGGGGGGGATTGATGAGTTGAGGTTCAGGGGAGACTGTCGTGGTGGTGGAAGTTGGGACGGTGGGGGTGGGAGAGGAATTGGTATTTGGAGAGACAGTTGGATTGTTGGTGTTGGGTTGGGGGGTTGGTGGCTGGAGTTGTGTTAGGAGGTGCGGAGGGGGTATTGGAAGTTGGGAGGGTGACAGGTTGTGTTGTTGGGGGAGAGTTGAAGTGTTACTGGGGGTCTCCTGGGCAACATTATCGTTAGGGGTCAGGGAGGCAGACGAGACAGGGGTCTGGGAAGGATGGTTGTTGGCGAAGGAGGTGAGGAGTTCAGGTGGAGTTCGTACGTTGGGTAGGTTGTTATGAGCAAGAAGCAAATCAGAGATTCTGATGAATTCCGACTTATCTTCTCTGCTCATGAACAACACTTTTAGGTAGCACGCATGCATCCTACCTTGTAGGGTGCGGAGGTCTGAAGAACTGGTAGTTGGGATAGGAGAAGCTTGGGTGGCAGGGGGAGGAGCAGCAGCAGCAACTGTTGCGTAGAGGTGAGGGTTTGTGGAAGGAGGTGAGTTGTTTTTTTGTGCCTGACGCACTGGGCGGAGTTGCCCCTTACGTTGGCACGGCCAGCGTCACTGCCTGAGCCTTGCACTCACGAAAACCATGACCAGTTTCCGCGCATTGACTACAGGTTTGGTGGGGCTCTTTACAGTTCTTAGTGTCATGTCCGTATTGCAGACATTTGTAACATTGTTGGACGTCGAGATATTCCGTGGGGCTGAGGGTCAAGATAGATGCATCAACATTATAGGCAATAATGGTACATCTAGCTTGAAGGGGGCAGCGGTCTTGAACAATTTGGTAATTTGTTTTAGCTAATTCATCAAGGAGAGGTTTGGATAGGATTTTATCTAAATCACTATCTTTGCCCAAGCAAAATCTAAACTGGTATTTGTTCGTAGGGAAGTGAATAACCCTAGTCGGACGGATCTCAGTGGTCTTAAATACGATGGACAGGAGTTCGAACGTGGAAGGGGGAGGACAGTCAGTTTTGAGAGATTTTAGTCGTATGTCGGGTCGTATGTCGGGCGGCATATTGGTGGCATCAGTGTCCTAGTACGTGAAAACGTGGGTGAGGGACGCTCAGCGGTCCAAGGTAGGGGAGAGGTAAGAGAGAGTGTGAGGGTTTCCACCCAGTCAGGTCCACTCCAACCTCCACTCCTTAGGTAAATGAGTTTTCCAGAATGGGGTGGGGAAGCTGGGGCAGAGATTGCTCATACCTAGCGGTCGAGAGATGGATGATGGATGATAAAACAAATGAAAAAAAAAATTGGACGCGAAAGATTGAGTGGAGGCAACGCAGGGGTGTAGGGTGCAGCGGCGAGGGTGGTGAGGGAACAGCTTGGCTGCGTCAGCTCACCGTAACTGTCGCCCGCGGGAAGGAGGCAATGTTACTATCCGCTTCTTTCTCCTCCCTCTTCTTTTTTCGGTCTTCTCTCTTCTTTCTTCTGTCATCTGTCTTCTCTCTTCTTTCTTCTGTCATCTGTCTTCTCTCTTCTTTCTTCTGTCATCTGTCTTCTCTCTTCTTTCGCCTTCTTTCGCCAGACGGACCTTAACGAGGAGCGTAATATGGAGGAGAGGATGGAGGAGGTGGTCCACTATGATGATAAACCTGCTGAGTTCTGGCAACGTGTCGTCTATGGTGACGAAAACACGTTCACCTCAGATGGTCATCCACAAACACATTATGTTGGGCCTAACACCAGGCTACTCTCTCTCTCTCTCTCTCTCTCTCTCTCTCTCTCTCTCTCTCTCTCTCTCTCTCTCTCTCTCTCTCGTGGCTGCCTATTCCTAACAATAGGTGCCTCAGCTTCATCCATATCCATAGATTGGTGTTGTCTGTAGGTTGGAGAATGCCTCACTACTGCAACGTAACTGAACGTCAAACAAATTGAAGGAAATACGTTATCCCACAACATAGTAACTATCTGCAGCCTTGTTATCCTACAACATAGTAACTATCTGCAGCCTTGTTATCCTACAACATAGTAACTATCTGCAGCCTTGTTATCCTACAACATAGTAACTATCTGCAGCCTTGTTATCCTACAACATAGTAACTATCTGCCGCCTTGGTATCCTACAACATAGTAACTATCTGCCGCCTTGTTATCCTACACCATAGTAACTATCTGTAGCCTTGTTATCCTACAACATAGTAACTATCTGCAGCCTTGTTATCCTAAAACATAGTAACTATCTGCCGCCTTGTTATCCTACAACATAGTAACTATCTGCAGCCTTGTTATCCTACACCATAGTAACTATCTGTAGCCTTGTTATCCTACAACATAGTAACTATCTGCAGCCTTGTTATCCTACAACATAGTAACTATCTGCCGCCTTGTTTGGTTTCTACTGTATATATGTCACACAACCGTAACTAGTTTAACATATTGACATGATTCAGCAACACCTACACAAACGTTAATGATCAATAAAACCTCCATCATGATGTGGTATGTTTGACATACACACTTCACTATCACTTATATAGTGACAGTGGACGAGTCTGAACGATTAGTTATCGTGCCCTGGCAACCTACCGGACGCACTGGGACGGTGCCAGGTCACGATGATTAAACCGTCACACTCGTCCACCATGACTATAGATGGGTTAATGATGTGTGGCTACTGTATGTTGCCACATGTGCCACACCTGCAACGACCCCGGACGGACCCGTGCTGCTGCTGCTCCTGCTGTCATCGCCGGTGGTGTGGAGACGTGGCACCACAGCGACCGACCGACGCAGTCCTGGAGTACACGTCACATGGTGACGTCAGCCATGTCTGAGGCTGGACTGTGTTAGCACAGCGCCAGGATATACTCGTTGTTTATATATTAATAAAGATGTGAAGCAGGTCTTACTTTGGTTTTCCTGAACATATGACACAATATATTGTAAATATAGTATTATATTACCTGAGCGTAATAGAGTATATGATTTTGCCTAACAATCATATTGTAATGATGGCCAGTCAGCGACCAACCATACATAATTGTCATACATTGCATTACACAGGTGATGTGTATTAACGTGACACGTGAGGTGTTTGGTCACGTGATTAGATCCATGATGTGTGTGTGTGTGTGTGTGTGTGTGTGTGTGTGGGTAATAAGCACATGACGTCATCCGTTGATCACATTATCGGCACACAAAGATCGGCCTGTATACGTCACCAATGTGAATCACGTGACCCACTGGTCTCCCATGATAAATGACCAATGTGTATGACCAATGTGTGTTTATATAAACATATGTTAACAAGGGGATATCGGTAGTTGGCGATATATGGCAACTCCCGACATCAGGGCTACCAACATGTGCTACGACCGACACTAATATTTCAGTGAGTTTCGTAGTGTGTTGCCAAATGTTTCACTCATATTGTACACCGATACTTTTGTGATGTAGTGTACATACTGCGTCTTATATACTGACATGATTTTCATTGTTCACAAGATACAAGGAGGAATTAATGACCACTTAGCTGAGCCTCAACAATACTGAGATATACAATACAAAATGTCAAATGTATTAAGAATATGAACGAGGGGAAAGAGAGGGGGGGGTGAGGATCTGGTGGAAGGTCAAAGTGGTGGTCAGGTTAAGGTTGGGTCACCGCTGCCAGACGTAGCGTAACACAATGTTATTAATGGTCATATCTGCAGTGCATTACACACATGTCTCACTCCCCACAGGTGTTAGTGGTGTCATGTCTCACTCCCCACAGGTGTTAGTGGTGTCATGTCTCACTCCCCACAGGTGTTAGTGGTGTCATGTCTCACTCCCCACAGGTGTTAGTGGTGTCATGTCTCACTCCCCACAGGTGTTAGTGGTGTCATGTCTCACTCCCCACAGGTGTTAGTGGTGTCATGTCTCACTCCCCACAGGTGTTAGTGGTGTCATGTCTCACTCCCCACAGGTGTTAGTGGTGTCATGTCAAGATATTTCCTACAAGTGGCTTCTGTCTGACGTGTAGTTCATTCATATTTACACAATATCCCCTGCATGACCTGACCTAAGACTCGTATTACTCTTCATCTCTTGTAACTGATCCAGAATGACAAAGTTCCCTCCATCCTCACTGATCCTGGCTACTGAACCCTCTGGCTATATATGCTTCCTCCCTGATTCAAGCCTCACACTTGATATATATGGCACATATAGGTATGTATATGTGCGTGTGTGGACGTGTGTGTATATACATGTGTATTTGGGTAGGTTACGCCATTCTTTCGTCTGTTTCCTTGCGCTACCTCGCTAACGCGGAAGACAGCGACAAAGTATGCTATATAAAATGTGTGCGAGGTAGCGCTAGGAAAAGACAACAAAGGCCACATTCGTTCACACTCAGTCTCTAGCTGTCATGTAATAATGCCCGAAACCACAGCTCACTTTCCACATGCAGGCCCCACAGAACTTTCCATGGTTTACCCCAGACGCTTCACATGCCCTGATTCAATCCACTGACAGCACGTCAACCCCGGTATACCACATCTATCCAATTCACTCTATTCTATGTATGTATATATATATATATATATATATATATATATATATATATATATATATATATATATATATATATATATACATATATATATATATATATATATATATATATATATATATATATATATATATATATATATATATATATATATATATATATATATATATATATGTATATATATATATATATATATATATATATATATATATATATATATATATATATATATATATATATATATATATATATATATATATATATATATATATATATATATATATATATATATATATATATATATATATACACAGACACATACATATATACCCATGCACACAATTCACACTGTCTGCCTTTATTCATTCACATGGCCACCTCGCCACACATGGAATACCATCCCCCTCCCCCCTCATGTGTGCGAGGTAGCGCTAGGAAAAGACAACAAAGGCCACATTCGTTCACATTCAGTCTCTAGCTGTCATGCAATAATGCCCGAAACCACAGCTCCCTTTCCACATCCAGGCCCCACAGAACTTTCCATGGTTTACCCCAGACGCTTCACATGCCCTGATTCAATCCACTGACAGCACGTCAACCCCGGTATACCACATCTATCCAATTCACTCTATTCCTTGCCCGCCTTTCACCCTCCTGCATGTTCAGGCCCCGATCACTCAAAATCTTTTTCACTCCATCTTTCCGCCTCCAATTTGGTCTCCCACTTCTCCTCGTTCCCTCCACCTCCGACACATATATCCTCTTGGTCAATCTTTCTTGGTCACTCATTCTCTCCATGTGTCCAAACCATTTCAAAACACCCTTTTCTGCTCTGTCAACCACGCTCCTTTTATTTCCACACATCTCTCTTACCCTTACATTACTTACTCCATCAAACCACCTCACACCACACATTGTCCTCAAACATCTCATTTCCAGCACATCCATCCTCCTGCGCACAACTCTATCCATAGCCCACGCCTCGCAACCATACAACATTGTTGGAACCACTTTTCCTTTAAACATACCCATTTTTGCTTTCCGAGATAATGTTCTCGACTTCCACACATTCTTCAAGGCTCCCAGGATTTTCGCCCCCTCCCCCACCCTATGATTCACTTCCGCTTCCATGGTTCCATCCGCTGCCAGATCCACTCCCAGATATCTAAAACACATTACTTCCTCCAGTTTTTCTACATTCCAACTTACCTCCCAATTGACTTGACCCTCAACCCTACTGTACCTAATAACCTTGCTCTTATTCACATTTGCTCTTAACTTTCTTCTTTCACACACTTTACCAAACTCAGTCACCAGCTTCTGCAGTTTCTCACATGAATCAGCCACCAGCGCTGTATCATCAGCGAACAACAACTGACTCACTTCCCAAGCTCTCTCATCCCCAACACGTGTGTGTGTAATATAGTGTAATATAGTGTGTGTGTGGGTAATAAGCACATGACGTCATCCGTTGATCACATTATCGGCACACAAAGATCGGCCTGTATACGTCACCAATGTGAATCACGTGACCCACTGGTCTCCCATGATAAATGACCAATGTGTATGACCAATGTGTGTTTATATAAACATATGTTAACAAGGGGATATCGGTAGTTGGCGATATATGGCAACTCCCGACATCAGGGCTACCAACATGTGCTACGACCGACACTAATATTTCAGTGAGTTTCGTAGTGTGTTGCCAAATGTTTCACTCATATTGTACACCGATACTTTTGTGATGTAGTGTACATACTGCGTCTTATATACTGACATGATTTTCATTGTTCACAAGATACAAGGAGGAATTAATGACCACTTAGCTGAGCCTCAACAATACTGAGATATACAATACAAAATGTCAAATGTATTAAGAATATGAACGAGGGGAAAGAGAGGGGGGGTGGGGGGGTGAGGATCTGGTGGAAGGTCAAAGTGGTGGTCAGGTTAAGGTTGGGTCACCGCTGCCAGACGTAGCGTAACACAATGTTATTAATGGTCATATCTGCAGTGCATTACACACATGTCTCACTCCCCACAGGTGTTAGTGGTGTCATGTCTCACTCCCCACAGGTGTTAGTGGTGTCATGTCTCACTCCCCACAGGTGTTAGTGGTGTCATGTCTCACTCCCCACAGGTGTTAGTGGTGTCATGTCTCACTCCCCACAGGTGTTAGTGGTGTCATGTCTCACTCCCCACAGGTGTTAGTGGTGTCATGTCTCACTCCCCACAGGTGTTAGTGGTGTCATGTCTCACTCCCCACAGGTGTTAGTGGTGTCATGTCTCAATCCCCACAGGTGTTAGTGGTGTCATGTCTCACTCCCCACAGGTGTTAGTGGTGTCATGTCAAGATATTTCCTACAAGTGGCTTCTGTCTGACGTGTAGTTCATTCATATTTACACAATATCCCCTGCATGACCTGACCTAAGACTCGTATTACTCTTCATCTCTTGTAACTGATCCAGAATGACAAAGTTCCCTCCATCCTCACTGATCCTGGCTACTGAACCCTCTGGCTATATATGCTTCCTCCCTGATTCAAGCCTCACACTTGATATATATGGCACATATAGGTATGTATATGTGCGTGTGTGGACGTGTATGTATATACATGTGTATGTGGGTGGGTTACGCCATTCTTTCGTCTGTTTCCTTGCGCTACCTCGCTAACGCGGAAGACAGCGACAAAGCTTAATATATAAAATGAATAGATAAATTGATATATATATATATATATATATATATATATATATATATATATATATATATATATATATATATATATTTTTTTTTTTTTTATTATTTTGCTTTGTCGCTGTCTCCCGCGTTTGCGAGGTAGCGCAAGGAAACAGACGGAAGAAATGGCCCAACCCACCCCCATACACATGTATATACATACACGTCCACACACGCAAATATACATACCCATACATCTCAATGTACACATATATATACACACACAGACACATACATATATACACATGCACACAATTCACACTGTCTGCCTTTATTCATTCCCATCGCCACCTCGCCACACATGGAATAACATCCCCTTCCACATTCATGTGTTTGAGGTAGCGCTAGGAAAAGACAACAAAGGCCCCATTCGTTCACACTCAGTCTCTAGTCAATGGATTGAATCAGGGCATGTGAAGCGTCTGGGGTAAACCATTGAAAGTTCTGTGGGGCCTGGATATATGTATATATATATATATATATATATATATATATATATATATATATATATATATATATATATATATATATATATATATATATATATATATATATATATATATATATATATGATCAGTATAGATGAATTTTTTACATTGTAGTGTTACAATTAGGAGGCTGTTTACAGTAAAGTATGAAGATGGGAGAAGGTTATATTGTGTGAAGAATTCAATAAAAAAGCGCATGGATGAAAAAAGTACAGAATGGTATGGTTATGTAGAGCGGACGGCAGATAATAGGTGTGTCGAAATGATACAGAGCAGGATAGCAGACGGTACAAGGAGAGGCAGACTTTGGAAGAGGTGAACTGATGAGAGACAATTTTCCTTACAGGGAAGTATATATCAGATGAAGATGTCAGAGCAGTGACTGGGGTTGGATACAGTGGACACATGGTAACTATGGATCTGGTGCGACTGCCGACGTTGATCTCACAAGACGAATCAACTTACTGTAGTGAAAACGTAAGAATCACTTTCCGAAGTGTGGAAGTCCGTGTGTCAGTCTGACCGCTGGACACGGGTTATGTAGTTTGTGTGATGTTATGGAAGCTTTATGTATCTGGTCCACCTGATTAAGATGGGAATGGGTGATAAAATGTACTTTACAACACATTGTACTTTACACAATAACTGTACATGCAAATTCATGTGTTTTGTATGAAATCTAGTGATTTGTTAAATGTATCCCAAAACATATTTCATATCCCAAGTTAACTCATGTTCCTGCTTGAGAAATTAACGTTTTAGTGTGTGTGATTTTTATGATGATAATATACAAAGAAAAAATATATCAGTAAAGCTTGGTAAATAGGCAAGATAACATGCCAGACACCACTTGCAAATGACACACATTAGTCTGTATAAAACAGTATCATATGGAAGTTCATATGCTTTTGCATTATTTTCATTGGGTCGCTTACATCCAATGCCAGCTTCTGCTTCTGCTATGGGAATGGAAGTGTAAGTGATAATACAACGTACAACGTAAATAGAAAGATATGAGATAAGAAATGTGAAGTACTCAGATAAGAGGAGATGCCAGACACCACTTGCAGACGACAATCTTTGTGTCACTGGAACCACACCAAGTTAACCTAAATTGATATGACTCGAGAAGACTAAACCAGAGATTACTTAACTGTCTGAATTACACATCTAAGTGATACTCAGGAGTATCTTAGATAAAACCATTTTCTTTTTTCCTGGTAATGTCATCGCCCTCGATGGGAGAAATCTATTACAAAAGACAAACTTTCTTGAAGCAATTGCATCGCTACCGACACTAAGAACAATGCAACTGAACTTGTCAACAACTCGACAGATTTCTTTGTTAGTCATGTTTACACTGAGGCGACCGCAGCTCCTACATAGGCCTCTCGATAGACCGTCACTAAGTTACTGGTTCACCGGTTCACTGGTAAAAGTATCTGATGTGTATATCTCTCTCACAGTCATGTTCACTGAAGATGGACACTCTTGTGTGACGATGAGAGGTCCATTGAGGGGCAATACAAGCATCAGGCTGAGAGAGAGAGAGAGAGAGAGAGAGAGAGAGAGAGAGAGAGAGAGAGAGTTCAGGTCGACATCTTGATCTGTAGGCGGCCCGGTAGTATGTTTTGTATAAGTGATAACGAATGTTAAGTAACGTAATATTTCGTGGTGTTGGTAAGACCAGCTGTCAAAGGCGTACAGCAGCTGTCATTCTTCACTTAATAACTATGTTACATGACACTTTATTAGCAAGTGTCCGTTGTGGAGGTCCATGCAAGATTCTGTGTAACATATATTAAATACAAACACAGCAACTGTGACAAACATGAACAAGCAACATTTACGGGAAAATTGTCATGTCTTGTGACCTGTAGACACTCACCCTCTCCCACTGCTGCCCCTCCCAGACACACTAACCCCCCTTACCCCGTTTTCACCCAACCTTCCCTGGCCAGTGATATCGCAGCCTTCACACTTCTGTGATTACTTCTGATCGATTAAAAATCATTGTTGCTTTCCCTTATGATATTAGTGCTAATCACCATTTGCACCTGAAAACAGTTAACAGTTTACGTCACTCTACTGTGTTCCACGTCCCATTACTCCTCCCCCATACAGTCTTACCAGTTCAGTTGACATACACATTACTTTTGACCTATTATATTGCTATCATTGCTAACGACTGTACATCATATTGTGCACTATTTCAAATACACATTTATACTCTGTATAAATGTATATTTATGTATGTAATGTAAGCCTAAAACGTTTCATCACTTACCCATGTATATATGTCAATGTTAAGATGATATTCTGTATGACTTATGTTATACCTCCTTCGTATTACACAAACGTTGTTACCTATGTTACTATCAGTATACACTACGTCGTGTTATACCTACTTTGTGTTACACAAACGTTGTTACCTATGTTACTATCAGTATACTGTCTGTCGTGTTATACCTGCTTTGTGTTACACAAACGTTGTTATCTATGTTACTATCAGTATCGCTTAGTATACTGTAATTAATGTATCCTAGACCCACCTCTGAAGGGAGTGTACCCTTGGGGTGCCTGAGCCCGCTCGCCTTCCCCCGTCACTCTCCTATGTTGATGTATTTTACCCACTGTACTCTCTATACTGGCCTCCACCTACACCTAGATATGTATGTACACTTCACCCATACAAACACTGAGATGCTTTTTCTATGGATATCCAGACAATAATCTTTCTTTTTATAAAAGAAATAACAGTTATTGAATTGTAACAAACTTACCTCAATCTTCAACATTATCAACGTCACGAGCAGGTTTCTCAACTAATTGGATTATGGAAATATCAAGCAAATCTACGTGGATCCGTACCCGAAGCTGGTGGAAAGACACATTCGCCCCAACCTTGCACTTAAGTCTTTTACGACAGAATCTTGTTCATCACAAATTTCTGCAAACTGATCATAAAATCTGTCGTCTTTCTCTGGTGTTTGTCCTACTGTTATTTTCTTACGAAGCTCATCTTTAATCTATGCAAAATGAAATCGACATTCCCATCGGGTATGTTTTATTCATCACAAGATTAAGATGATCTTTAACAAAGGCCATACATTACCGCCTACATTATTTACCATGTTTTTATTAAAAATTATACCCTGGAATTGCGTATTAGGCAAAGAAGTCTATCTATTTTATATCAAACCAAGATTCAGAAATAGCAATCACATAATATCTTCTACAGATGCTTTCTCAGACTCTGACATTTAGTTACGTAGCCTCCGAACATTAACAATATCTAGAATACTTTATGTCATGAACCAATGACAGTAAAACAATGCACAGTTCAATATTAGTATTAGGTGCAGCGACAAGTGTAACACTGCAAACTGTTGCCACTCGTTACCACCACACATAAGTATTAAGGTTTTCTACACAGTCTAATGGCAATAAACAGACAACTTACCTACAGTGAGCTTATTTTAGGGAAAAGTCACTTTCCTTCAGGAGTTTCGTCACATTTGCTTGCAGCCAGTAACCTGAGCTCTCCTGGCTTAATGTTGAGGCTCTACATGTACTGTACTGTACGTCTGTACTTACCACCATGTATAGTTAATTTTCAATGAAAATAACATGTGTCCTGCTGTTGCTTTCATATGGAGATGCAAGTGAAATGACATACACTACTGATCAGGCAAGTGAAAAAAAGAGAAAAGATTGATCATAAGGTAATTTATTTCTTTGACAACATATCACTAATACAATAAACACGGTAAATCAACACTTTTTTTTTTTTAAATTATTGATATTTCTATAGTGAGAATTTTTACAAATCAAGTAATCTCTTACACGGTTTACTGAGGCCATAATGTTTAGATATGATCAAAAGGTTGTGGACATAAAGCTACATAAGTCGCAGACACCCACCAGAGATGATCATATGTGAGCAAGAGGATGACATCTGTGTTACTATAAACCATACCTGGGAGTGAGGCAGTATGCCTCCCACACACTAGACCAGGCACTGGGCTGCTGTATTCTACACTCATCATGGATGGTACAAGATACTGAATTTCCCATAAACCAGACTTAATGTTGAGATAGTTTGTCCTCAAACATCAAGACTGGCAACGTGTCTCTGCAGACCAGACCTGCAGAGAAGCTTGCCGATTGTGTCACTACACAACAGGCTTAGCACTGTGGTACTGTGTCACTAGGCACTGCACCTGGCACAAGGGTCCTGTGGCACCACATATACACTAAATCTGTGGTAGTGTCCCCCCACAAACCACACTTGTCACGAAGGTCCTGTACTACCATACCACACCTACACTAACACTGGGGTACTGATGTCACCAGACACCTCACCGTAGTGAAGGAAGGTCTTGTAGGTCGGCAATGAGGGTGAGTAGTGTAGTCGGGTGGCGAGGGAAGTCAGTGTTGGCACTACAGCGCTGCACCACCACACCAACACTGACACTGGGGTACTGTCTCACCACACACCACATCTGACACTAAGCCATTTCATCTCACACTCACCAGTATTGCACTGGCACTGAGGTACTCTGTTCCTCACATACCAGACCTGGCAGGTAGTACTATGTCCCACACACCGCAAGCTTGTACCGGGATGAAGATACTGTGATAAGAGTTCCGTATCTCTGCTTGGGCATGGCGTTCCTTCACACATCACATCTCACACATAGGTATTGTGTCCCTCACACACCAGACGTAGCACTGGGGAACTGTTCCTGCACACCACACCTGGAGCTGGGATCCTGTTTTCCCACATCCTGAAAAATAATGAATATAACTCTCAGCACTGGTAGGCTTCCTGTAGATCTTAAAGGATAACTAATCAAAATACCTAATTATCACCACATCAAGGAAGGGTGATTTGCCTTTGTGTTTCCATTCAGTTTTAAACTTGATGGTGGGATGAATCGTAATTCATTAAAGAAAACATCATGATCTTGGTAAGATGGCCATAAGAACCACACATCGTTAACGTATCTTAACCATATTTTTGTACTGTTACTAACTGAAGTTTGGATCTCAGTCTCATAGTATTCCATGAATAAGTTACTGAGAATGGGAGTGAGGGAATTTATCATGGCTAAACCGAATTTCTTTCAATAAGAATCAGCCTCAGCATCTTAGAAAACGTTATTGTCAACAAAGTTTTATTAAGTCAATGAAAGTTTTTGAGGGTAGGGGCATCTCAGCTACGTTAAAGGAAAAAGAATCTCGCCATATAATGTAAATAATAGATTAGATTTTACTAAGAGGGCTAGGATCATTTATTTGCCTGATCATGAACTTCTTAAATTTAATATCAATTTCTCTTTACCAAAGTCTATATTGATGAAACCATTGCTTACTTAACCCTAAAACACTATTGTCAATAATGAGGAATGGTTTTACTTTCCTCGGGTCCAACAGACACAGAGGAGAAAAAGATCTCATTACGATTTACTAAACAAATTACATAGACTTAAGCTTTAATTTACCTTATTGAAATATACGAGTAAAGAGACAAGTATAGGAGTGTTTATTATGTATAATGCAAAAAATAAAAGATACCAGAAATGAAAAGAGAGAAGTAGAGAGAATTAGTACGTGTGTGTGTGTGTGTGTGTGTGTGTGTGTGTGTGTGTGTGTGTGTCTGTGTGTCTGTGTGTGTGTGTGTGTGTGTGTGTGTGTGTGTGTGTGTGTGTGTGTGTGTGTGTGTGTGTGTGTGTGTGTGTGTGCGTGTGTGTGTGTGTGTGTGTGTGTATTTTCAAGTCTGCCATGACATGTTAATCAGATCAACAATTCCACGTACTTCAGGTGGAGTGAGCGAGGATCTTAAGCCGCGGCACAATGTATTAAAGTGTGTAATAAGGCTAATAGTATGTTTGGGTTCATTAATGGGACTGTTAGCAATGAAACTCCTAGAGTATTATTACAACATTATCTTGAATTGGTGAGACTCACATTTGAATCATGCGGGTTAGTTTTGGGCTCCATACTATGCAGTTAATAATGATTATTAGAGAGAGAGAGAGAGAGAGAGAGAGAGAGAGAGAGAGAGAGAGAGAGAGAGAGAGAGAGAGAGAGAGAGAGAGAGAGAGAGAGCACAAATGCGAATAACATAAATGATTCCTGGAATTAGAAACCTCACTTATGAAGAAAGGTAAAAGAGGCTGAATTTGCAGTCATTTAAGAGGAGAAGGTCTAGAGGGGATGTGAATGAAGTTTTTGAATAGGTGAAGACCATACATAGAGGTAACATGAATAAAGTTCTTAGAATGACGCCACTGGGTAGGACCAAAAATAATGGATTTAGATAGATTCAGGTCGGATGTGGGTAGATATTGGTTCGGGAATAGGGTAGTAGATTTATGGAACAAGCTGTCAAGTACAGTAGTTGAAATTAGTTCTTTAGTTAGCTTTAAACGAAGGTTGGATGTGTTTATGGGTACAGGCAGTTGGTTTGTGGACAGACTCAGGACCTGCCTAGCTCGGGCCAATACGCCTCTTGCAGTGTCCTTACTTCTCATGTTCTTATGGTATGTAGTTTTGTAATATACTCTATAATACAGTTGGACTATGTATCCCTGATAATACCTTTGTATTTATCTAGACAGTTTTCTCGTATAGGCGTTAATATTAAAAATCAATCCCAGAGATAGAACAAACATACTTATAAACCGTTACAAACATACTTATAAACCGGTACAAACATACTTATAAACCGGTACAAACATACTTATAAACCGGTACAAACATACTTATAAACCGGTACAAACATACTTATAAACCGGTACAAACATACTTATAAACCGGTACAAACATACTTATAAACCGGTACAAACATACTTATAAACCGGTACAAACATACTTATAAACCGGTACAAACATACTTATAAACCGGTACAAACATACTTATAAACCCGTACAAACATACTTATAAACCGGTACAAACATACTTATAAACCGGTACAAACATACTTATAAACCCGTACAAACATACTTATAAACCGGTACAAACATACTTATAAACCGGTACAAACATACTTATAAACCGGTACAAACTTACTTATAAACCGGTACAAACATACTTATAAACCCGTACAAACATACTTATAAACCGGTAGAAACATACTTATAAACCGGTACAAACATACTTATAAACCGGTACAAACATTAAAAAATGACGATTTTTTTCATCCAAACTTTCTAATATATATATATATATATATATATATATATATATATATATATATATATATATATATATATATATATATATATATATATATATATATTATTTTTTTTTTTTTATTACACTTTCTCGCTGTCTCCCGCGTTTGCGAGGTAGCGCAAGGAAACAGACGAAAGAAATGGCCCAACCCCCCCCCCATACACATGTATATACATACGTCCACACACGCAAATATACATACCTACACAGCTTTCCATGGTTTACCCCAGACGCTTCACATGCCTTGATTCAATCCACTGACAGCACGTCAACCCCGGTATACCACATCGCTCCAATTCACTCTATTCCTTGCCCTCCTTTCACCCTCCTGCATGTTCAGGCCCCGATCACACAAAATCTTTTTCACTCCATCTTTCCACCTCCAATTTGGTCTCCCTCTTCTCCTTGTTCCCTCCACCTCCGACACATATATCCTCTTGGTCAATCTTTCCTCACTCATCCTCTCCATGTGCCCAAACCACTTCAAAACACCCTCTTCTGCTCTCTCAACCACGCTCTTTTTATTTCCACACATCTCTCTTACCCTTACGTTACTCACTCGATCAAACCACCTCACACCACACATTGTCCTCAAACATCTCATTTCCAGCACATCCATCCTCCTGCGCACAACTCTATCCATAGCCCACGCCTCGCAACCATACAACATTGTTGGAGCCACTATTCCTTCAAACATACCCATTTTTGCTTTCCGAGATAATGTTCTCGACTTCCACACATTCTTCAAGGCCCCCAGGATTTTCGCCCCCTCCCCCACCCTATGATCCACTTCCGCTTCCATGGTTCCATCCGCTGCCAGATCCACTCCCAGATACCTAAAACACTTCACTTCCTCCAGTTTTTCTCCATTCAAACTCACCTCCCAATTGACTTGACCCTCAATCCTACTGTACCTAATAACCTTGCTCTTATTCACATTTACTCTTAACTTTCTTCTTCCACACACTTTTCCAAACTCAGTCACCAGCTTCTGCAGTTTCATATATGAATCAGCCACCAGCGTTGTATCATCAGCGAACAACACCTGACTCACCTCCCAAGCTCTCTCATCCCCAACAGACTTCATACTTGCCCCTCTTTCCAAAACTCTTGCATTTACCTCCCTAACAATCCCATCCATAAACAAATTAAACAACCATATATATATATATATATATATATATATATATATATATATATATATATATATATATATATATATATATATATATATATTTTTTTTTTTTTTTTTCAAACTATTCGCCATTTCCCGCATTAGCGAGGTAGGTTAAGAACAGAGAACTGGGTCACTGAGGGAATATATATATATATATATATATATATATATATATATATATATATATATATATATATATATATATATATATATATATATATATATATATATATATATTATCCCTGGGGATAGGGGAGAAAGAATACTTCCCACGTATTCCCTGCGTGTCGTAGAAAGCGACTAAAAGGGAAGGGAGCGGGGGGCTGGAAATCCTCCCCTCTCGTTTTTTTTTTTTTTTTTTTTCCAAAAGAAGGAACAGAGAAGGGGGCCAGGTGAGGGTATTCCCTCAAAGGCCCAGTCCTCTGTTCTTAACGCTACCTCGCTATCGCGGGAAATGGCGAATAGTATGAAAAAAAAAAAAAAATATATATATATATATTATCCCTGGGGATAGGGGATTAAGAATACTTCCCACGTATTCCCTGCATGTCGTAGAAGGCGACTAAAAGGGGAGGGAGCGGGGGGCTGGAAATCCTCCCCTCTCGGTTTTTTTTTTTTTTCCCAAAAGAAGGAACAGAGGGGGCCAGGTGAGGATATTCCAAAAAAGGACCAGTCCTCAGTTCTTAACGCTACCTCGCTAACGCGGCAAATGGCGAATAGTTTAAACAAAGAAAAGAATATATATATATATATATATATATATATATATATATATATATATATATATATATATATATATATATATATATATATATATATATATATATATATATATATATATATATATTATTTATATTTTATTATACTTTGTCGCTGTCTCCCGCGTTTGCGAGGTAGCGCAAGGAAACAGACGAAAGAAATGGCCCAACCCACCCCCCTACACATGTATATACATACGTCCACACACGCAAATATACATACCTACACAGCTTTCCATGGTTTACCCCAGACGCTTCACATGCCTTGATTCAATCCACTGACAGCACGTCAACCCCGGTATACCACATCGCTCCAATTCACTCTATTCCTTGCCCTCCTTTCACCCTCCTGCATGTTCAGGCCCCGATCACACAAAATCTTTTTCACTCCATCTTTCCACCTCCAATTTGGTCTCCCTCTTCTCCTTGTTCCCTCCACCTCCGACACATATATCCTCTTGGTCAATCTTTCCTCACTCATCCTCTCTATGAGCCCAAACCACTTCTAAACACCCTCTTCTGCTCTCTCAACCACGCTCTTTTTATTTCCACACATCTCTCTTACCCTTACGTTACTCACTCGATCAAACCACCTCACACCACACATTGTCCTCAAACATCTCATTTCAGCACATCCATCCTCCTGCGCACAACTCTATCCATAGCCCACGCCTCGCAACCATACAACATTGTTGGAACCACTATTCCTTCAAACATACCCATTTTTGCTTTCCGAGATAATGTTCTCGACTTCCACACATTCTTCAAGGCCCCCAGGATTTTCGCCCCCTCCCCCACCCTATGATCCACTTCCGCTTCCATGGTTCCATCCGCTGCCAGATCCACTCCCAGATATCTAAAACACTTCACTTCCTCCAGTTTTTCTCCATTCAAACTCACCTCCCAATTGACTTGACCCTCAACCCTACTGTACCTAATAACCTTGCTCTTATTCACATTTACTCTTAACTTTCTTCTTCCACACACTTTTCCAAACTCAGTCACCAGCTTCTGCAGTTTCTCACATGAATCAGCCACCAGCGCTCTATCATCAGCGAACAACAACTGACTCACTTCCCAAGCTCTCTCATCCCCAACAGACTTCATACTTGCCCCTCTTTCCAAAACTCTTGCATTTACCTCCCTAACAACCCCATCCATAAACAAATTAAACAACCATGGAGACATCACACACCCCTGCCGCAAACCTACATTCACTGAGAACCAATCACTTTCCTCTCTTCCTACACGTACACATGCCTTACATCCTCGATAAAAACTTTTCACTGCTTCTAACAACTTTCCTCCCACACCATATATTCTTAATACCTTCCACAGAGCATCTCTATCAACTCTATCATATGCCTTCTCCAGATCCATAAATGCTACATACAAATCCATTTGCTTTTCTAAGTATTTCTCACATACATTCTTCAAAGCAAACACCTGATCCACACATCCTCTACCACTTCTGAAACCACACTGCTCTTCCCCAATCTGATGCTCTGTACATGCCTTCCCCCTCTCAATCAATACCCTCCCATATAATTTACCAGGAATACTCAACAAACTTATACCTCTGTAATTTGAGCACTCACTCTTATCCGCTTTGCCTTTGTACAATGGCACTATGCACGCATTCCGCCAATCCTCAGGCACCTCACCATGAGTCATACATACATTAAATAACCTTACCAACCAGTCAACAATACAGTCACCTCCTTTTTTAATAAATTCCACTGCAATACCATCCAAACCTGCTGCCTTGCCGGCTTTCATCTTCCGCAAAGCTTTCACTACCTCTTCTCTGTTTACCAAATCATTTTCCCTAACCCTCTCACTTTGCACACCACCTCGACCAAAACACCATATATCTGCCACTCTATCATCAAACACATTCAACAAACCTTCAAAATACTCACTCCCTCTCCTTCTCACATCACCACTACTTGTTTTCACCTCCTCATTTGCGCCCTTCACTGAAGTTCCCATTTGCTCCCTTGTCTTACGCACTTTATTTACCTCCTTCCAGAACATCTTTTTATTCTCCCTAAAATTTAATGATACTCTCTCACCCCAACTCTCATTTGCCCTTTTTTTCACCTCTTGCACCTTTCTCTTGACCTCCTGTCTCTTTCTTTTATACATCTCCCACTCAATTGCATTTTTTCCCTGCAAAAATCGTCCAAATGCCTCTCTCTTCTCTGTCACTAATACTCTTACTTCTTCATCCCACCACTCACTACCCTTTCTAATCAACCCACCTCCCACTCTTCTCATGCCACAAGCATCTTTTGCGCAATCCATCACTGATTCCCTAAATACATCCCATTCCTCCCCCACTCCCCTTACTTCCATTGTTCTCACCTTTTTCCATTCTGTACTCAGTCTCTCCTGGTACTTCCTCACACAGGTCTCTTTCTCAAGCTCACTTACTCTCACCACCCTCTTCACCCCAACATTCACTCTTCTTTTCTGAAAACCCATACAAATCTTCACCTTAGCCTCCACAAGATAATGATCAGACATCCCTCCAGTTGCACCTCTCTGCACATTAACATCCAAAAGTCTCTCTTTCGCACGCCTGTCAATTAACACGTAATCCAATGACGCTCTCTGGCCATCTCTCCTACTTACATAAGTATACTTATGTATATCTCGCTTTTTAAACCAGGTATTCCCCATCATCAGTCCTTTTTCAGCACATAAATCTACAAGCTCTTCACCATTTTCATTTACAACACTGAACACCCCATGTATACCAATTATTCCCTCAACTGCCACATTACTCACCTTTGCATTCAAATCACCCATCACTATGACCCGGTCTCGTGCATCAAAACCACTAACACACTCATTCAGCTGCTCCCAAAACACTTGCCTCTCTTGATCTTTCTTCTCATGCCCAGGTGCATATGCACCAATAATCACCCACCTCTCTCCATCAACTTTCAGTTTTACCCATATTAATCGAGAATTTACTTTCTTACACTCTATCACATACTCCCACAACTCCTGTTTCAGGAGTATTGCTACTCCTTCCCTTGCTCTTGTCCTCTCACTAACCCCTGACTTTACTCCCCAGACATTCCCAAACCACTCTTCCCCTTTACCCTTGAGCTTCGTTTCACTCAGAGCCAAAACATCCAGGTTCCTTTCCTCAAACATACTACCTATCTCTCCTTTTTTCACATCTTGGTTACATCCACACACATTTAGGCACCCCACTCTGAGCCTTCGAGGAGGATGAGCACTCCCCGCGTGACTCCTTCTTCTGTTTCCCATCTTAGAAAGTTAATACAAGGAGGGGAGGATTTCTGGCCCCCCGCTCCCGTCCCCTCTAGTCGCTTTCTACGACACGCGAGGAATACGTGGGAAGTATTCTTTCACCCCTATCCCCAGGGATAATATACATATATATATACATATACACATACACACACATACACATACATACGCACATATACACACACACACACATACATATATATACATATGAGAAATGTAAGAAACAATTTAGAAAACTGAAACTTCTAGCTTGAAATGAATGAAAAAATGAATGTCACATAATGGTTCAACCTCTGGCTATGGAAAAAAGGAAATGTATAATTTATTTACACAAACGTCAATAGCAGTTCTCATCAATTTAACCACTGTATCAATAAGCTTCAATGTCTAAGCTACATTTTTCTCCAATTTCACTATTTTCCTTCACATTTTCAATTGTGTCTGAAGGTTCTACTTCAAGAGTGATTGTTTTTCCAGTAAGGGTCTTCACATCTTGGTTACATCCACACACATTTAGGCACCCCACTCTGAGCCTTCGAGGAGGATGCTTTACTTGTGGTGCTGACTTCCCTCTTTAAATTTGATCGCCGTTTCCCGCGTCTGTGGGTGATGAACTGCTAGACTCCTACTTTCGCACCCTTAATGAGCGACCACCTGCTTCTCCTCGCTGGGTGAGTCTTGCTGCTTGGCCGGAGGAGGAGGGTTGGCCTGAAACTGTGGTCTTCGTTTGACGTTCTGTAGTCCTACAGGATGTGGTCCGGGTCGAGGTGGAGTACCGGATCGTCTGGCTGGGCCGGAGAATGGGGTCTGTGGTCCGCGGAAGGGCTTGGGAAGACTGCTGAAGAACGGCTTATCCTGCAGACCACCACCACCAGGGAAGCCCTCATGGTGCGTCTCGAGGGTAAACAACGCACCAGGTATATGTATATATATATCTTGAAGCATTTCCTATTCATTTTTTAGAGGTGTTGTTTATTTCAGATGAATTAACTTGCAGCTGTTTTTTGATCCCCTTATTTTTGTTCCGCATTTCTTTAATAGTTTTGTTGTTGGTGACAACTTTTAATTGCTTAAATGTTTCATTTAAGTCTGTCCTTGGAATAGATGGGGCTGTTGATCTGAACAAGAGGGTTGAGATTGCACGCTCTGCTGACTTATCTGAGGAGGGATTGGCAGTGTCTACAAATCATGATGCCTCCTGGTCAAGCACCTGTATGCTCAAGTATAATTCTTCTCCATCATTTGCTGCAACTTCTTAATGCACTTCATTTTGAATTAAGCAAGCAAGGGTTCAGGCCAGCATTCATCAAAATGATGGTGATGCCCCGAGCCTGGCTGGTGGGCCATATATATATATATATATTCTTAATACCTTCCACAGAGCATCTCTATCAACTCTATCATATGCCTTCTCCAGATCCATAAATGCTACATACAAATCCATTTGCTTTTCTAAGTATTTCTCACATACATTCTTCAAAGCAAACACCTGATCCACACATCCTCTACCACTTCTGAAACCACACTGCTCTTCCCCAATCTGATGCTCTGTACATGCCTTCACCCTCTCAATCAATACCCTCCCATATAATTTACCAGGAATACTCAACAAACTTATACCTCTGTAATTTATGGTGTGGGAGGAAAGTTGTTAGAAGCAGTGAAAAGTTTTTATCGAGGATGTAAGGCATGTGTACGTGTAGGAAGAGAGGAAAGTGATTGGTTCTCAGTGAATGTAGGTTTGCGGCAGGGGTGTGTGATGTCTCCATGGTTGTTTAATTTGTTTATGGATGGGGTTGTTAGGGAGGTAAATGCAAGAGTTTTGGAAAGAGGGGCAAGTATGAAGTCTGTTGGGGATGAGAGAGCTTGGGAAGTGAGTCAGTTGTTGTTCGCTGATGATACAGCGCTGGTGGCTGATTCATGTGAGAAACTGCAGAAGCTGGTGACTGAGTTTGGTAAAGTGTGTGGAAGAAGAAAGTTAAGAGTAAATGTGAATAAGAGCAAGGTTATTAGGTACAGCAGGGTTGAGGGTCAAGTCAATTGGGAGGTGAGTTTGAATGGAGAAAAACTGGAGGAAGTGAAGTGTTTTAGATATCTGGGAGTGGATCTGGCAGCGGATGGAACCATGGAAGCGGAAGTGGATCATAGGGTGGGGGAGGGGGCGAAAATTCTGGGGGCCTTGAAGAATGTGTGGAAGTCGAGAACATTATCTCGGAAAGCAAAAATGGGTATGTTTGAAGGAATAGTGGTTCCAACAATGTTGTATGGTTGCGAGGCGTGGGCTGTGGATAGAGTTGTGCGCAGGAGGATGGATGTGCTGGAAATGAGATGTTCGAGGACAATGTGTGGTGTGAGGTGGTTTGATCGAGTGAGTAACGTAAGGGTAAGAGAGATGTGTGAAAATAAAAAGAGCGTGGTTGAGAGAGCAGAAGAGGGTGTTTTGAAGTGGTTTGGGCACATGGAGAGAATGAGTGAGGAAAGATTGACCAAGAGGATATATGTGTCGGAGGTGGAGGGAACAAGGAGAAGAGGGAGACCAAATTGGAGGTGGAAAGATGGAGTGAAAAAGATTTTGTGTGATCGGGGCCTGAACATGCAGGTTGGTGAAAGGAGGGCAAGGAATAGAGTGAATTGGAGCGATGTGGTATACCGGGGTTGACGTGCTGTCAGTGGATTGAATCAAGGCATGTGAAGCGTCTGGGGTAAACCATGGAAAGCTGTGTAGGTATGTATATTTGCGTGTGTGGACGTATGTATATACATGTGTATGGGGGGGGGGGGGTTGGGCCATTTCTTTCGTCTGTTTCCTTGCGCTACCTCGCAAACGCGGGAGACAGCGACAAAGCAAAATAAATAAAGAATAAATAAATAAATATATATATATATATATATATATATATATATATATATATATATATATATATATATATATATATATATATATATATATATATATATATATATATATATATATAATATCATTTTACAGAAATACTAGTATATTACCAGAGATGAAACAGTATCATTTGTTTATGAGTGTGGGGTCTCACCTGTTTGCCGCCTAACCTCCCAGGCGGGTCCTCTGTGATCTTGGGAAAGATGTGTGTGACGTCATGGGTCGCTCCACTACACGCAGGTCGTGGCCGGTTCTCAACACATGAGATCTGGGATGCGTTCAACTACTTGCGTTTTACTATACTGCTTTTTCGGGAGAAACATTTAGGACCTTCTGAACATAAGCATCGTTTCTGCCCTGTGTGAACTCTCCGATGGCTTCCTTAATCACCTCTTCAAGAAAATTGTTTTTGACATTCTGAACACCGGTATGGCTTCTTGCCTTGTGAACTCTCAGGTGTCTGACTAAAGCACTTTTACCAGGGAGAGTTTCTTGACATTCTGAACACTATTATGGTTCCTCGCTTGTGTAAAATCCCGATGTGTCACTTAAGTAGTTATACCAGAAAAGGTTTTTTGATATTCTTTTTACTTGTTTGGCTTCTCGGCTGTGTGAATTCTCAGACGTTTTACTAAATTACCTGTGTTATAGAATTGTTTTTGATATTCTGAACATTGGCATGGCTTTTAGCCTGTGTGAAGTCTCAGGTGTGTCACTAAATTGCTTTTCTGAGAAAAAGTTTTTTGACATTCTGAACATTGGTATGGCTTCTCGCCTGTGTGAAGTCTCAGGTGTGTCACTAAATTACTTTTCTGAGAAAAACTTTTTTGACATTCTGAACATTGGTATGGCTTCTCGCCTGTGTGAACTCTCACGTGTGTCACTAAATTACTTTTCCGAGAAAAACTTTTTTGACATTCTGAACATTGGTATGGCTTCTCGCCTGTGTGAAGTCTCAGGTGTGTCACTAAATTGCTTTTCTGAGAAAAAGTATTTTGACATTCTGAACATTGGTATGGCTTCTCACCTGTGTGAACTCTCAGCTGTTGAACTAAATCACTTTTCTGAGAAAGACTTTTTTGACATTCTGAACATTGGTATGGCTTCTCGCCTGTGTGAAGTCTCAGGTGTGTCACTAAATTACTTTTCTGAGAAAAAGTTTTTTGACTTTCTGCACATTGGTATGGCTTCTCGCCTGTATGAACTCTCTGGTGTCTCACTAATTCACATTTGTGAGAAAAACTTTTTCGACATTCTGAACATTGGTATGGCTTCTCACCTGTGTGAAATCTCAGGTGTGTTACTAAATCAATTTTCTGAGAAGAGGTTTCTTGGCATTCTGAACATTGGTATGGCTTCTCACCTGTGTGAACTCTCAGGTGTGTCACTAAATTACTTTTCTGAGAAAAAGTTTTTTGACATTCTGCACATTGGTATGGCTTCTCGCCTGTATGAACTCTCTGGTGTCTCACTAATTCACATTTGTGAGAAAAACTTTTTCGACATTCTGAACATTGGTATGGCTTCTCACCTGTGTGAACTCTCAGGTGTGTCACTAAATTACTTTTCTGAGAAAAAGTTTTTTGACATTCTGAACATTGGTATGGCTTCTCGCCTGTGTGAACTCTCAGGTGTTGAACTAAATCACTTTTCTGAGAAAAACTTTTTTGACATTCTGAACATTGGTATGGCTTCTCGCAGGTGTGAACTCTCGGGTGTGTCACTAACCCACTTTTTAAAGTAAAACTTTTTTGACATTCTGAACATCGGTATGGCATCTCGCCGGTGTGAACTCTCGGGTTCTCACTAATTTACTTTTCTGAGAAAAAGTTTTTTGACATTCTGAACATTGCTATGGCTTCTCGCCCGTGTGAACTCTCAGGTGTGTCACTAAACTACTTTTCTGAGAAAAACTTTTCTGACATTCTGAACATTGGTATGGCTTCTCGCCCGTGTGAACTCTCAGGTGTGTCACTAACCTACTTTTAAAAGAAAAACTTTTTTGACATTCTGAACATTGGTATGGGTTCTCACCAGTATGGATTCTCAAGTGTTTCTTTAAATCACATTTTTTAGAAAAATACTTTTGACAATCTGAACACTGATATTGCTTTTGTCCAATGTGAACTTTCATCTGCAACACTAAGTTGTTCTTACGGGAGAAGGTACTCTGGTATTCTTTACACTGATATGTCTTTTCAAAAGTATGTAATTTCATGTGCCTATGAAGATAGACATGTTTCGTATAGCTTTTCTGACACTCAGGACATTTGAAGGGTTTTTCTTGTGTTTATGACCTTCGGTCTCCTGTTGTCAAAACTGTTTGAGGAGGTTTCGCTGCACGGAGAATATGTCCCTGGTTGCCCCTCCATGCTGCAGTCTTCTGTATCACCATAACACGTTTATAACACAGTGTAGCTCACCCTGTCAGTCCACAACTGCCGTCCGTGACACCATGAGATGCTTTGCGAGTGAACACCAGAGAGAGACTGACCTTGGCTAGAGTGTGGGATATAATGCCAACTCACTCTCCACCCTACGTTGCCTCCAGTCCATTTCTCTCGTGCTTTTTTCTATCTTTTTTACCATCCATCATCCAACATCTCTCGACCGTTAGGCTTAAACAATTTCTACCCCAGCTTCCCCACACCATTCAGGAAAATTACTTCCTGAGGAGCGGAGGCTTGGTGTGGACCTGTTCTCACCTAACGGGGTTGAGACCCTCACATTCTTACCACTCCCGCCGAGCCTCCTGGGTTACCCTGTGATAGTGCAGGGTCCTCCCTGGAGTGGGGTTGTGGTCCCTCACCTACGTTTCCTCGGCATTAGGACATTGATGCCATCATGCCTCCTGACATTCGTTTAAAATTGATTAAAACCGATAGTCCCCCCCCCCTCTTTACACGTTCGAATTACTAACGATTGTATTTAAGACCACTGAGGTCCGTCCCAGTAGGGTTATTCAATCCCCTACTAATAAATATCTATATAAAATATGTTTAAGCAAGGATAGCGATCCAGATGAGATCCTATCCAAGCTTACGACCACCCCCTTCAAGCTAGATGCATCGATAGTGCTAATGATATTGATGCATCTATCTTGTCCCTTAACCCCATAGAGATAACTGAAGCCATAAATCAAGAAAACAGCGACATTAATGTCATCAACGTTTTCAAACTGAACATTTCAAGATCACTTAAAATACAATGCTCTAACTCGACCGAGACAGATCGCCTACTCTCCCGGGGAATCTTGTTTCCCATGATCTCACTGCCTGCCAAATACCACAAACCCGACCAGTACCTCGATATACAAGGTTTTAAATGTCTACAATACGGACACGAGACTAAGAGCTACAAAGCTCAGCGCCACACATTCAGTCAATGTGCGGAAACTGATCACGGTTTTCGTGAGTGTAAGGCTCAGGCAGCAACCTGTGTTAATTGTAAAGGTCATCACGTTGCTGTATCTGGGCAATGCCCACGAAAGTATGAGCAACTCCGCTCGGCGCGACAATCTCTCACAACCTACAGCTCGTCCCCTTCTACAAACCCTCACCTCTACGCAGCAGTTGCTGCTGCACCTCCGTCTGCCACCCAAGCTTCTCCTATCCCAACCACAAACTCCTCCGACCTCCTCACTCTACAAGGAAGGATGCATGCGTGCTACCTCAAAGCACTGTTCTTGAGCAAGGAAGACAAGTCTGAATTTGTCAGGATTTTCGACTTGCTGCCAGCACACATCAACCTGCCCAATGTACTTACTCCACCCGAACTCCTCACCTCCCCCGCCAACAGCCATCCTTCCCAGGCTCCTGTCACACGTCTCCCTGACCCCTAACGCAAATATGTCCCAGGATACTTCCAGTAACACTTCAAACTCTCCCCCAGCAACACAACCTGTCACCCTCCAGATACCTCCACCGCACCACCTAACACAACTCCATCCACCACCCCTCAACTCTACACCAACAACCCATCCATTTCTCCACTTACCAGTTCCTCTTCCACACTCACCATCACAACTTCCGCTCTTCCCCCCCCCCAGACCGTCCCTCCCGAGCCTCCACTTCCCTATCCCTCCCCTCCTCCCCCCATCCTTCCCCTCCACCTCCCCTCCTCTCGCACCTAACCATCCCAGAGGAGCCACAGAACCTGACCCTGCCGACTCACCAGACAACCTACCCGCTTACAACGTCGACATTCGACTCGTCCACAATGACTCTCCCCCTCCCTAACCTCTCCCAGGAAGTTGCCGACCCAAGACCAGACAAACCTCCACCGAAGTTCACATGAAGACCCTCAACGGAATGCCAATGGCAGTCATCGACCACAGAATTAAAAGAACGATAAACTTCCCAAAATCGTAAAATGCTTAAAATCTTGCAGTTTAATGTGCTCATCTACCACAATGGCCGTCATCTGGTTGCCACTCTCCTCGAAGAGAAAAGACCCGATTTTTTATCATTAACAGCACATGTATCACTAATGGGTGTAGAATTAGACACTACGGATATACATCCCGACAGTCTTCAGACGGTAGACACGAGGGAGTCGCCATTCTTACACACAATACTGTCGAACACGAATAATAACCACTTCCTGGCATCTCGAACACTTTCTAGCAGTAAACACAATACATGGCTTCATTATCTTGTGCACTACATACTCTCGACCCAACACTAACATTCCACTCCACGATCTTTGGACGGTATTCAATCACACTCATATCCCAGTCTACCTTCTAGCTGACCTCAACGCCCAACACAGAAAATTCCACCACAACAGAAACAATTCTTACGATGATGACCTATTCTCTTTATGCTCCTTCAATCGTCTCAACTTCCTAGGACCTTTCTTCCATACCATCTTCACTGGCCCAGGAGGAAAGGGCAGACTCAACCTTGTCTTCTCCAACAGAGCCAGTAATTATCTTCATTACTTTTTGTCTCCAGGACCACTGTGTGTTTCCAACCACATCCTTCTCTTTCTTCACCTCTCATCTAACCCTATCCCCGTCCCACCACCCTCACACTACCACTACAAAAAAAGCAGACTAGCGCAACTTCAAAGACATTCTTTCTAATTGCACTTACACCACAAACTATGAAAATCACCCAATAACACTAATAGACACAGAAATAGAATATATACACCAAACAATCACACACGCAGCTGACGCATCTGTCCCAAAATCCACATTTACCACAAGATACACCTTTCCATCTCCCAAAACAACAAGACTCCTCTCGTACTACCATCGACGGTTTGAGCATTACACATATCGATTGGGTCTAGTACGGCGGGACCTCACCTCCCTACGAAACCACGCACTCAACAGCCTCAAAGACCACAATAGACACTGAAAATCTCTAATCATCACAGCAGGAGAACACCGAATCAGATCCCCTCAGGAGTTTTAGAGCCGAATCCGAAAACTCAAAGGAATACCCAAATCAGATTTAATGGACTAAATGATAACACTCAACATCATAACCCATAAGACATCGCCAACATCTTACAAAAATACTGGAAGGGTATCTTTCACCCACATCCCCCACATCCTCTGGCGTACGAAAGCACTCAAATTGTCACAAAACATATACAAAACTGACCCAGTCACTTTTACCCAGAACAAATCATACACCTGCAATTCCTTTCAGACGACCACCTACTCACAACTCCCATAAGATCGAGCGAGATCATATTCCTCCTACTGAAATCCCCAAAAGTAGCCCCAGGCATCTCTGGCATTGGTTACCAACTACTGACAACACTATCAAAGCCATAACCTCCATCTTCAACGCAGCAATATGCTCAGGCTAAATCACAGGAAATTTCAAAACAGAAACGACCTCCATGTTATCTAAGCCCAATAAATCAAAGAGAGATCCAATTAACTATAGACCCATAAGCTTACTTGGTTCCATCTGGAAGACATTTCAAAGAATCTTCACAACAGACTAAGACATCACCTAACGAACAACAACCTACTCTCACACAAACAATTTGGTTTTCGACATCACTCCACACAAGATGAACTTAACATAATCACCAACTACATAAAAATCAACACGTGGACATACAAAAGATGTTAAGAAAACCTTTGACACCGTTTGGCATGATGGCTTGAGGTACAAACTAAACACCAAATTTAAATTCCCACGATCCACCATTAGACTTCTTTATAATAATCTTAGCAACAGAAAAACCCGAATGAAATACAGAAACTCTTACGCAAACTACTTCCCCCTCAACGCTGATGTACGTCAAGGCTCCGTGCTGGCCCCACTCTTTACACACTACTCAAATGATCTTCCCAATCCTACACACTCGGACTCCATCATTCTCCAATATGCAGATGATGCTACCCAGCTGATTAGAGCCAGAACCCTCGCACACTTAACCAGTAGAACTCGAGAGGAAATTGACCACGTTTCGCTTTGGGGATTAAAATGGAGGACAAAGTCAAATCCTGCAAAATCCAACATATCCTATTTTAACGTAAGTCAGAGATACAACATAAGTAATGTTAACTTACACTCCCGTATACACCGTCATTTACCCATACCAATCTCACATACCAACACTGTACTGGGCCTAAATTATGATGTTCACCTACGGATGAACCATCACATTCAATCTATAGCGGCTATTGTGAGAGCGGAGCTCGCGAAATTGTAAAGATTTAGAGAGGAGCAATTCAAAACCAAATTGCACCTCTATAAAGCATCAATTCGACCACTTATCACCTACGCTCCTTCAGCTCTTCAACTCGGAGCCAAATCCAACACGCACGCCCTCCAAATGATTCAGAATAATGCTCTACGTTGGTCTTCAACACAAAATGGCACGAGTTCATCAGGAATGCGGAACTCCACGATAGAGTGCGATTGCCTCCACTAAACATCTGTTGAAGGAAACTGTACGAAAAATAAGTAGAGCGATTTGAAATACACCATACCTACTGGACTGACTACTTCAATAATCTTCTGGGAATAGATCACCTAGACCACATGTTCAATGTTCAACCTGTACAATATCCAGTCCCCATATATTTGAATTTGAAAACTACAAAATATTATAGATCTGACAACTAAATCCGTGTAGGGAACATCTTGGCAATATCAGTGTCTGTCTGTCAGAGATACGATCCATCTCTTATACCCTTCAACAAAAAAAAAAAAAAAGAAAAACCCTCCTTCGCCCTCCACTCATCAACTCTGTCCTAGCTATCCCCATTACCCGATTCACGCTGGGTTGAGCCCTGGCTCATTTCCTCCTAGAAAAATTCACTTCCTCTAACAACTCTTGCTCTTTCCTCTTCTCCTTTCCTACCCTCTTACTTGGAAGGGACTTTTCTATCATCATTCATTCATTCATTCGAACTCACTGGATCATAAGCTGGTCAGAGGTGGACAGCTCTTGTGGTGGCCAAGCAGTTTACCTCACTACACTGTCATTTTGATGACCTAAGCACTAGTCCTGTACACCCAGACGTGACTGTTTCCATATAAGTATTCATATACATATATTCATCAAAATTTAACAAAGCATACACCTGGTGCACATACCTGGTCGTACAAAGCCACACTGGGTATGAGGCGGCTACTCTGTCTAAGACCAGTATTCGGGCCCCAGAATATCGTTGGTCCAGCACTAGACACAACACTATGGAGGCTGGTTGTGTGTTTATGTGTAGGCGTCTATTTGCCTATTTATCTTCCCTTGATATGCCTGCCTCATTGTCTATTTCATTTAACATTAATTACATGGGTCAAATGATATGACAATGTATCCATGAGGTGCATCAGACTCTCAGGTTTGCTTTATCAATTCAACGAATTCATAAAGCTTAAAGTTCAATGTATGAGAAGCTAATGACCTTCATTATATCTACTAAGGATAATATTGCACTACTGCCAGTCATCTATGTCAACAGGTCTCATATCCTTCAAGTGTAAAGGACGGTCATCAATTGTCCAATAAAGAAGAGGACTCATAAAACCTTACGTGGCTGTACACAGTATAATTGGTTGCATCATTCTTATGTCATAAGGAATTATCATAAGGGGTACATCACAAGATCAGCATGAAATGAAAATAGATTCTTAATGGCGCGTAAGTGTGTATCACCAACATCAAAACAATCGCAGTTCATATTGTCTCTAGCATAAAGATACGATATATATATATATATATATATATATATATATATATATATATATATATATATATATATATATATATATATATATATATATATATATATCCCTGGGGATAGGGGAGAAAGAATACTTCCCACGTATTCCCTGCGTGTCGTAGAAGGCGACTAAAAGGGAAGGGAGCGGGGGGCTGGAAATCCTCCCCCTCTCGTTTTTTTTTTTTTTTTCTTTTTTTTTTCTTAATTTTCCAAAAGAAGGAACAGAGAAGAGGGCCAGGTGAGGATATTCCCTCAAAGGCCCAGTCCTCTGTTCTTAACGCTACCTCGCTATCGCGGGAAATAGCGAATAGTATGAAAAAAAAAAAAAAAAAAAATATATATATATATATATATATATATATATATATATATATATATATATATATATATATATATATTGTTGTGCGCAGGAGGATGGATGTGCTGGAAATGAGATGTTTGAGGACAATGTGTGGTGTGAGGTGGTTTGATCGAGTGAGTAACGTAAGGGTAAGAGAGATGTGTGGAAATAAAAAGAGCATGGTTGAGAGAGCAGAAGAGGGTGTTTTGAAGTGGTTTGGGCACATGGAGAGAATGAGTGAGGAAAGATTGACCAAGAGGATATATGTGTCGGAGGTGGAGGGAACGAGGAGAAGAGGGAGACCAAATTGGAGGTGGAAAGATGGAGTGAAAAAGATTTTGTGTGATCGGGGCCTGAACATGCAGGAGGGTGAAAGGAGGGCAAGGAATAGAGTGAATTGGAGCGATGTGGTATACCGGGGTTGACGTGCTGTCAGTGGATTGAATCAAGGCATGTGAAGCGTCTGGGGTAAACCATGGAAAGCTGTGTAGGTGTGTATATTTACGTGTGTGGATGTATGTATATACATGTGTATGGGGGGGGGTTGGGCCATTTCTTTCGTCTGTTTCCTTCCGCTACCTCGCAAACGCGGGAGACAGCGACAAAGTATAATAAAATAATAAATAATATATATATATATATATATATATATATATATATATATATATATATATATATATATATATATATATATATATATATATATATATATATATATCGCTTTGTCGCTGTCTCCCGCGTTTGCGAGGTAGCGCAAGGAAACAGACGAAAGAAATGGCCCAACCCACTCCCATACACATGCCTTGACTCAATCCACTGGCAGCACGTCAACCCCGGTATACCACATCGCTCCAATTCACTCTATTCCTTGCCCTCCTTTCACCCTCCTGCATGTTCAGGCCCCGATCACACAAAATCTTTTTCACCCCATCTTTCCACCTCCAATTTGGTCTCCCTCTTCTCCTCATTCCCTCCACCTCCGACACATATATCCTCTTGGTCAATCTTTCCTCACTCATTCTCTCCATGTGACCAAACCATTTCAAAACACCCTCTTCTGCTCTCTCAACCACGCTCTTTTTATTTCCACACATCTCTCTTACCCTTACGTTACTTACTCGATCAAACCACCTCACACCACACATTGTCCTCAAATATCTCATTTCCAGCACATCCATCCTCCTGCGCACAACTCTATCCATAGTCCACGCCTCGCAACCATACAACATTGTTGGAACCACTATTCCTTCAAACATACCCATTTTTGCTTTCCGAGATAATGTTCTCGACTTCCACACATTCTTCAAGGCTCCCAGAATTTTCGCCCCCTCCCCCACCCTATGATCCACTTCCGCTTCCATGTTTCCATCCGCTGCCAGATCCACTCCCAGATATCTAAAACACTTCACTTCCTCCAGTTTTTCTCCATTCATACTCACCTCCCAATTGACTTGACCCTCAACCCTACTGTACCTAATAACCTTGCTCTTATTCACATTTACTCTTAACTTCAGTGAAGGGCGCAAATGGGGAGGTGATAACAAGTAGTGGTGATGTGAGAAGGAGATGGAGTGAGTATTTTGAAGGTTTGTTGAATGTGTTTGATGATAGAGTGGCAGATATAGGGTTTTTTGGTCGAGGTGGTGTGCAAAGTGCGAGGGTTAGGGAAAATGATTTGGTAAACAGAGAAGAGGTAGTAAAAGCTTTGCGGAAGATGAAAGCCGGCAAGGCAGCAGGTTTGGATGGTATTGCAGTGGAACTTATTAAAAAAGGGGGTGACTGTATTGTTGACTGGTTGGTAAGGTTATTTAATGTATGTATGACTCATGGTGAGGTGCCTGAGGATTGGCGGAATGCGTGCATAGTGCCATTGTACAAAGGCAAAGGGGATAAGAGTGAGTGCTCAAATTACAGAGGTATAAGTTTGTTGAGTATTCCTGGCAAATTATATGGGAGGGTATTGATTGAGAGGGTGAAGGCATGTACAGAGCATCAGATTGGGGAAGAGCAGTGTGGTTTCAGAAGTGGTAGAGGATGTGTGGATCAGGTGTTTGCTTTGAAGAATGTATGTGAGAAATACTTAGAAAAGCAAATGGATTTGTATGTAGCATTTATGGATCTGGAGAAGGCATATGATAGAGTTGATAGAGATGCTCTGTGGAAGGTATTAAGAATATATGGTGTGGGAGGCAAGTTGTTAGAAGCAGTGAAAAGTTTTTATCGAGGATGTAAGGCATGTGTACGTGTAGGAAGAGAGGAAAGTGATTGGTTCTCAGTGAATGTAGGTTTGCGGCAGGGGTGTGTGATGTCTCCATGGTTGTTTAATTTGTTTATGGATGGGGTTGTTAGGGAGGTGAATGCAAGAGTTTTGGAAAGAGGGGCAAGTATGAAGTCTGTTGGGGATGAGAGAGCTTGGGAAGTGAGTCAGTTGTTGTTCGCTGATGATACAGCGCTGGTGGCTGATTCATGTGAGAAACTGCAGAAGCTGGTGACTGAGTTTGGTAAAGTGTGTGAAAGAAGAAAGTTAAGAGTAAATATATATATATATATATATATTATTTATTTATTTTGCTTTGTCGCTGTCTCCCGCGTTAGCGAGGGAGCGCAAGAAAACAGAAGAAAGAATAGCCAAACCCACCCACATACACATATATATAAATACACTTCCACACACACATTTATACATACCTATACATCTCAACATATGCATATATATACACACACAGACATATTCATATATACACATATACATAGTCTATACTTTCTGTCTTTAATCATTCCTATCGCCACCCTCCCACACATCAAATAACAACCTCGCATATGCGCAAGGTAGCCCTAGGAAAAGAGACAAAGGCCATATTCGTTCACACTCAGTCTCTAGCTGTCATGTATAATGCACTGAAACCACAGCTCCTCTTCAACATCCAGGACCCACAAAAATTTCCATGGTTTACCCCAGACGCTTCACACGCCCTGGTTCAATCCATTTACAGCACGTCGACCCCTGTATACCACATCGTTCCAATTCACTCTATTCCTTGCACGCCTTTCACCATCCTGCATGTTCAGACTCCGATCACTCAAAATTTTTTCGCTACATCTTTCCACCTCCAATTTGGTCTCCCACTTCTCCTCGTTCCCTCCACCTCTGACACATATATCCTCTTAGTCAATCTTTACTCACTCATTCTCTCCATGTGACCAAACCATTTCAAAACACCCTCCTCTGCTCTCTCAACCACACTCTTTTTATTACCAAACATATCTCTTACCCTATTATTACTTACCCGATCGAACCACCTCACACCACATATTGTCCTCAAACATCTCATTTCCAGCACATCCACCCACTTCTGCGCAACTCTATCTATAGCCCATGCCTCGAAACCATATAACATTGTTGGAACGATTATTCCTTCAGATATACCCATTTTTGCTTTCCGAGATAATGTTCTCGACTTCCCCGGAGTCTTCAATGCTCCAAGAAATTTCTCCCCCTCCACCACCCTCTGATTCACTTCCGCTTTCATGGTTCCATCCACAGCCAAATTCACTCCCAGATATCTAAAACACTTCACTTCCTCCAGTTTTTCTCCATTCAAACTTACCTCTCAATTGACTTGTCCCTCAACCCTACTGCATCTAATAAACTTGCTCTTATTCACATTTACTCTCAGCTTTCTTCTTTCACACACTTTACCGAACTCAGTCACCAGCTTCTGCAGTTTCTCATACGAATCAGCCACCAGCGCTGTATCATCAGCGAACAACAACTGACTCACTTCCCAAGCTCTCTCATCCACAACAGATTGCATACTTGCCCCTCTTTCCAAAACTCTTGCATTCACCTCCCTAACAACCCCAGCCATAAACATTAAACAACCATGGAGACATCACACACCCCTGGCGCAAACCAACATTCAAGGAGAACCAATCACTTTCCTCTCTTCCTACAAGTACACATGCTTTACATCCTCGATGAAAAACTTTTCACTGCTTCTAACAACTTGCCCCCACACCATATATTCTTAGTACCCTCCACAGAGCGTATCTATCAATTCTGTTATATTCCTTCTCCAGATCCATAAATGCTACATACAAATCCATTTGCTTTTCTAAGTATTTTTCACGTACATTCTTCAAAGAATCACCTGATCTACACATACTCTACAACTTCTGAAACTACACTGCTCTTCCCCAATCTGATGCTCTGTACATGCCTTCACTCTATCAATCAATACTTTTCCATATGATTTCCCAGGAATACTCAACAAACTTATACCTCTGTAATTTGAGCACTCACTCTTATCCCCTTTGCCTTTGTACAATTGTACTATGCAAGCATTCCGCCAATCCTCAGGTACCTCACCATGAGCCATACATACATTAAATAAACTTACCAACCAGTCAACAAAACAGTCTCCCCTTTTTTGATAAATTCCACTGCAGTGCCATCTAAACCTGCTGCCTTGCCGGCTTTCATCTTCCGCAAAGCTTTTACTACCTCTTCTCTGTTTACCAAATCATTTTCACTAACCCTCTCACTTTGCACACAACCTCGACCAAAACACCTTATATCTGCCAATCTATCATCAAACACATTCAACAAACCTTCAAAATACTCACTCCATCTCTTTCTGATGATGATGATGATGATGATGATGATGATGATGATGATGATAGAAAAGTCGTTTCCAAGGAGGGGCGGGAAAAGAGAGGAGGGGAAAGAGCAAGAATTGTTAGAGAAACTGAATTTTAGAGGGAGGAAAAGGGCCAGGGCTTAACCCAGCTCGCATTGGAAAAATATGTTAAGAAGGGCGGAGATGATGAGTGGAGGGCAAGGTTTTATTTTAGTTATTTATCTATTTATCTTTTTTATGACTTTATCTTATTCTATTTTATTTTTTTTTTGTTTTTTAATTTATCCTTTTTTTTATAAGGGATATAGGAGGAGATGGATCATATCTCTGGCCGATGGACACTGATTTCACCAAGGCGTTCCCCGCACGGACTTAGCAGCAAGATCTATAGAGGTTTTTAGTTTTTTAATATATTGACCCTGGATGTTGTCCAGGTTGTATATTGAACATGTTACTTGGGTGGTCTATTCCCAGTAGATCGTTGAAGTAATCAATCCAGTGAGTATGATGTATTTGAAATCGCTCTACTTGTCTTTCAAACAATTTCCTCCAGTAGATGTTTAGAGGAGGGATTCGTGCTCTCTCGTGAAGTTCTGTGTTCCTGGTGAACTCGTGCCATTCGATGTTAAAAACCCAACGTAGAGATTTGTTCCGAATGATTTGGAGTGCACGGATGTTGGATTTGGCTCCGAGTTCGAGAGCTGAAGGGGCATAAGTGATGAGTGGTCGTATTAATGCTTTGTAGAGGTGCAATTTGGTTTTGAATTGCGCCTCTCTGAATCTATACAATTTTGCGAGCTCTGCTCTCGCAATAGCCGCTCTAGACTGTATATGTCGGTTCATTCTCAGGTGTACGTCATAATTTAGGCCCCGGACAGTGTTGGTGTTTGAGATGGGAATGGGTAAATGTCGGTGTATACGGGAGTGTAGGTAGACATTAGTTATGTCCTATCTCTGACGTACATTAAAGTAGGATATGTTGGATTTTGCTGGATTTGTTTTGATACTCCATTGTAGCTCACAGAGCGAAACGTGGTCAATTTCCTGTTGGGTTCTATTGATTAAGTGTGTGAGGGTTCTGGCTCTGATTAGCTGTGTGACATCATCTGCATATTGGAGAGTGATGGAGTCCAGGTGTATAGGATTGGGAAGATCATTTGAGTAGAGTGTGTAAAGATTGGGGGCCAGCACGGAGCCTTGGGGTACACCGGCATTAAGGAGGAAGTAGTTTGAGTAAGTGCTTCTATATTTGATTTGGGTTTTCCTGTTGCTAAGATAGTTAGGGAGAAGCTTAATGGTGGGTCGTGGGAGTTGGAATTGGGTGCTTAGTTTATACCTCAATCCATCGTGCCACACGGTGTCAAAGGATTTTTCAACATCTTTTGTGATGAGTGCGGTCATTTTGTGTGTTCGCGTGTTGTTTCTTATATAGTTCGTAATGATATTGAGTTCATCTTGTGTGGAGCGATGTTGGTGAAAGCCAAACTGTTTGTGTGAGAGTAGTTTGGTAGGTGTTGTCTAAGTCTGTTGTTTAAGGTTCTTTCAAATGTCTTCCCAATGGACTCAAGTAGGCTGATGGGTCTGTAGTTCATTGGGTCTCTGTTGGATTTGTTGGGTTTAGGTATCATTGTGGTTGTTGCAGTTTTGAAGGCCGCGGGAAAATAGCCAGAGGCTAGTGCTGCGTTGAAGAAGAAGGTGATGGCTCTGATAGTGTTGTCAGGGAGATGTTTAAGTAGCTGGAAACCAATGCCTGAGTTACCTGGAGCTACTTTGGGCAATTCTAGGAAGAGGAATTTGACCTCGTTCGATCTTATGGAAGTTGTGAGAAGGTGCTCGTGTGAAAGCGATTAGAAATGTATGATCTGTTCTGAGTAGAAGTGACTGGGTCTGTTTTGTATGTGTTGTGTGACAATTTGAGTGTTTTCGCACGCCAGAGGGTGAGGGGGGGTGAGGGTGAAAGATACTTTCCCGATGTTTTTGAAAAATGTTGGCAATGTCTTGTGGGTTATGTTGTAGTGTTGTTATTTAGCCCATTAAAGTCTGTTTTCGGTATTCCTTTGAGTTTTCGTATTCTGTTCCAAAACTCTTGAGGAGATTTGATTCGGTGTTGTTCTGTTGTGGTGATAAGAGATTTCCAGTGTCTATTGTGGTCTTCTAGAAGACTGTTGAGTGTGTGGTTTCGTAGGGATGTGAGGTCCCACCGTACTAGGCCCAAACGACGTCTGTTTTGCTCAAAGCGTCGACGGTAGCACGAGAGGAGTCTTGTTGCTTTGGGAGAAGGGAAGAAGGAGTACCTTGAAGTAAATGAAGATTTGGGAACAGAAATGTCAACTGCCTGTGTGATTATTTCGTGTATATGTTCTATTTCTGTGTCTATCAGTGTTATTGGTGATTTTCCTAGTTTGTGGTGTAAGTGCAATTAGAAAAAGTGTCTTTGAAGTTGCGCTAGTCTGCTTTTTTTGTAGTGGTAGTGTGAGGGTGGTGGGACGGGGATCGGGTTAGATGAGAGGTGAAGAAAAAGAAGGATGTGGTCGGAAACACACAGTGGTCCTGGAGACAAAAAGTAATGAAGATAATTACTGGCTCTGTTGCAGAAGACAAGGTCGGGTCTGCCCTTCCCTCCTGGGCCAGTGAAGATGATATGAAGAAAGGTCCTAGGAAGTTGAGACGTTTGAAGGAGCATAAAGCGAATAGGTCATCACCGTGAGAATTGTTTCTGTTGTGGTGGAAGGTTCTGTGTTGGGCGTTGAGGTCAGCTACAAGTTAGACTGGGATATGAGTGCGATTGAATACTGTCCAAAGATCGTGGAGTGGAATGTTAGTGTTGGGTCGAGAGTATGTAGTGCAGAAGATAATGAAGCCATGTATTGTGTTTACTGCTAGAAAGT
This sequence comes from Panulirus ornatus, assembly GCF_036320965.1. Taxonomy (NCBI): domain Eukaryota; kingdom Metazoa; phylum Arthropoda; class Malacostraca; order Decapoda; family Palinuridae; genus Panulirus; species Panulirus ornatus. The sequence continues at coordinate 3,237,523 of NC_092266.1, forward strand.
GTTCGAGACACCATGAAGTGATTATCATTCGTGTTCGACAGTATTGCGTGTAAGAATGGCGACTCCCTCGTGTCTACCGTCTGAAGACTGTCGGGATGTATATCCGTAGTGTCTAATTCTACACCCACTAGTGATACATGTGCTGTTGATTATTAAAACATCGGGTCTTTTCTCTTCGAGGAGAGTGGCAACCAGATGACGGCCATTGTGGTAGATGAGTACATTAAACTGCAAGATTTTAAGCATTTTACGATTTTAGGAAGTTTATCGTTCTTTTAATTCTGTGGTCGATGACTGCCATTGGCATTCCGTTGAGGGTCTTCATGTGAACTTCGGTGGAGGTTTGTCTGGTCTTGGGTCGGCAACTTCCTGGGAGAGGTTAGGGAGGGGGAGAGTCATTGTCGACGAGTCGAATGTCGACGTTGTAAGCAGGTAGGTTGTCTAGTGAGTCGGTAGGGTTAGGTTCTGTGGCTCCTCTGGGAGGGTTAGGTGCGAGAGGCGGGGAGGTGGAGGGGAAGGAGGGCGGGAGGAGGGGAGGGATTGGGAAGCGGAGGCTCGAGAGGGAAGGTCGGGGGGAAGCGGAAGTTGTGATGGTGAGTGTGGAAGAGGAACTGGTAAGTGGAGAAATGGATGGGTTGTTGGTGTAGAGTTGAGGGGCGGTAGATGGAGTTGTGTTAGGGGGTGCGGGTGAGGTATTCGAAGGGTGACAGGTTGTGTTGCTGGGGGAGAGTTTGAAGTGTTACTGGAAGTATCCTGGGACATATTTGCGTTAGGGGTCAGGGAGACGTGTGACAGGAGCCTGGGAAGGATGGCTGTTGGCGGGGGAGGTGAGGAGTTCGGGTGGAGTAAGTACATTGGGCAGGTTGATGTGTGCTGGCAGCAAGACGAAAATCCTGACAAATTCAGACTTGTCTTCCTTGCTCAAGAACAGTGCTTTGAGGTAGCACGCATGCATCCTTCCTTGTAGAGTGAGGAGGTCGGAGGAGTTTGTGGATGGGATAGGAGAAGCTTGGGTGGCAGACGGAGGTACAGCAGCAACTGCTGCGTAGAGGTGAGGGTTTGTAGAAGGGGACGAGCTTGAGGTTTTGAGAGATTGTCGCGCCGAGCGGAGTTGCTCATACTTTCGTAGGCATTGCTCAGATACAGCAACGTGTTGACCTTTACAATTAACACAGGTTGCTGCCTGAGCCTTACACTCACGAAAACCGTGATCAATTTCCGCACATTGACTGCATGTCTGGCGCTAAGCTTTGCAGCTCTTAGTCTCGTGTCCGTATTGTAGACATTTAAAACCTTGTATATCGAGGTACTGGTCAGGTTTGTGGTATTTGGCAGGCACTGAGATCATGGGAAACAAGATTCCCCGGGAGAGTAGGCGATCTGTCTCGGTCGAGTTAGAGCATTGTATTTTAAGTGATCTTGAAATGTTCAGTTATCTCTATGGGGTTAAGGGACAAGATAGATGCATCAACATTATTAGCACTATCGATAGCTTGAAGGGGATGGTCGTAAGCTTGGATAGGATCTCATCTGGATCGCTATCCTTGCTTAAACATATTTTATATAGATATTTATTAGTAGGGGATTGAATAACCCTACTGGGACGGACCTCAGTGGTCTTAAATACAATCGTTCGTAATTCAAACGTGTAAAGGGGGGGGGGGGACTTTCTGTTTTAATCAATTCTAAACGAATGTCAGGAGGCATGATGGCATCAATGTCCTAATGCCGAGGAAACGTAGGTGAGGGACCACAACCCCACTCCAGGGAGGACCCTGCACTATCACAGGGTAACCCAGGAGGCTCGGCGGGAGTGGTAAGAATGTGAGGGTCTCAACCCCGTTAGGTGAGAACAGGTCCACACCAAGCCTCCGCTCCTCAGGAAGTAATTTTCCTGAATGGGGTGGGGAAGCTGGGGTAGAAATTGTTCAAACCTAACTGTCGAGAGATGTTGGATGATAGATGGTAAAAAAGATAGAAAAAAGCACGAGAGAAATGGACTGGAGGCAACGTAGGGTGGAGAGTGAGTTGGCTTTATATCCCACACTCTAGCCAAGGTCAGTCTCTCTCTGGTGTTCACTCGCAAAGCATCTCATGGTGTCACGGACGGCAGTTGTGGACTGACAGGGTGAGCTACACTGTGTTATAAACGTGTTATGGTGATACAGAAGACTGCAGCATGGAGGGACAACCAGGGACATATTCTCCGTGCAGCGAAACCTCCTCAAACAGTTTTGACAACAGGAGACAGAAGGTCATAAACACAAGAAAAACCCTTCAAATGTCCTGAGTGTCAGAAAAGCTTTACGAAACATGTCTATCTTCATAGGCACATGAAATTACATACTTTTGAGAAGACATATCAGTGTAAAGAATGCCAGAGTACCTTCTCCCGTAAGAACAACTTAGTGTTGCAGATGAAAGTTCACATTGGACAAAAGCAATATCAGTGTTCAGAGCGTCAAAAGTATTTTTCTAAAAAATGTGATCTAAAGAAACACTTGAGAATCCATACTGGTGAGAACCCATACCAATGTTCAGAATGTCAAAAAAGTTTTTCTTTTAAAAGTAAGTTTGTGACACACCTGAGAGTTCACACGGGCGAGA